>NW_008357924.1:133738-134159 GCF_000622305.1 Nannospalax galili
AGCTAAATATGTATATACAGTCAACATAAATTTATGCTTCTTAAAATGAATTTACTTGGTATCATACTAATTTTTAAGTAAAATCTGATACAAACTAAAAATGTAAATTAACACCAAAAATATTTTTTCAGGCCAAACTATTCTCTCTTTAATCTACAACATGGTTCCTGGTACTAAAATATATAAATTTTTTAAGTACCTTTCTCCCTATCTCTCTCTCTCTCTCCCTCCCTCTCTCCCACCACTGCCCTTCTGGGGCTCTACCAAACCTCTACTAAACCACCACCCTTCTGGGGCTCATCTTCCCTCAGCTTCTACTAAATAAACCTCGGGATCAACTTGTGCCACAAGCTTCCCTCCCTTCTGGTTCACTGCGTTTTTTCCACTTTTCTCCCATCCCATTCCTTGTACTTTGTCTCCA
>NW_008357924.1:134876-152197 GCF_000622305.1 Nannospalax galili
TGTAAAGGCAAACGGTCGGAATTACCATACATCCAAGCTTCCTTTGATCTCCGTGCTAATCCCGCCCTCTGGGTTCCATGTTCTTCCCATCAGGTTCTTCTGGCTAAGACAGTTTCATGGGATCCCAACCCACCAGGGGGCCTCTTCCCCCTCCACCCCCCCACCCCTCCACCTCAGCTTTTGATCCTACCATACTGATAAACTGCCTCTGATTAGGGCCCACTCCCAACCTCCTCCTGCTCCCCAGCCTGAGGCACAGCGAAGTCCCCCCATGCTCTCCCCTTGCTATACTCTCCCTTGCCTCCCATTCCAGGGACCAACCCATCTCTCCTCCTTTCTCCAACTCGAACTCCCTCTCCACGCCACAATCTTCCCCCTCTCCAGTGCCACTCTAAGTCCATCACCCACTCTCCTTCCACTAACTCTACTTGAGGAAATCCAAAACCTTAAATACCTCCTTGCCAAATATTCCCTAGTCTCCCCATTCTGGCTTCTAGCTCAAATAACCCATTTATCCCTCCTGTATCTAACTTCTACTTTGATTCCAGACCCTGCCTCCGATTCCCCTGCCCCTGCGTCCCCCCATGGACAGGACACCCCTCCCATCTCTCCCACTTCAACAGTTATAAAGTCTAAACAGGGTTATAGCACAGTTTTCCTTAACTGATTATGCTAGAGGTTGTAAACGTCAATTCGATAATGTTTAACTATGTACCAATTACTTTTTTCCACCTAAAGCAAGGTTTTCATAGACCACTCTCTATACTACATAAGGTAAAAGATTTACCTAAAAACTTATAAAACACAATATGTACACGGGTAATACACTATCTTTGTATATAATTGAGATTTCATGTTCTTTTAATAAGATGATGCTACACACCACATTCTTCTGAGTCAAATAATTACCATCTTCATGACTTCAGCTGTGTCCACTAACAAAAATCATCACAATTAAACTTGTTGACTTGACTATCATATTCTTTAATTGAAGGACGAGTGGTAAACAGGGTCATTGGACCATCACCTGAGTATCCTGCTGCTCTTCCCAGCCAACTGTAGCCCTCACCTGAGTATCTAGCTGCTCTTCCCAGCCAACTGTATGTAATGTGGCCCTAATCACATGGTCTCCTGGGTTTGGGGAGGACTAAAGTATATTATCTGAAAAAGGCTAGGAAGAGAAGGCTTGATCCATGCTGGGTTAAGGCTTTCCAATGTAAGTACTCTCAGGTCACTCATATACCTCAGCAACCCCTCAAGTCATTTCTGTAAGTAAGCTCAGTAAATTCATTGGTTTCCCCCCCAAAGCACTTTAATGTAATCAAACACTGGTTTGATACTACAACCTTAAAAGGGGAAAAACATTGCTTAGTATCCCCAGAAAAAGAATTCTCACAACATATGAAAACTTTGTTAATGTTTTTGTGTCTCATAGTTATTAAAAAAAAAAGAAAATGGAAAATTGGAGGATGCTGGAAGGATGTAAGAATGGAGATATTTTTAAAGAAGGATTTATGTATGAAAATTATGATGGCTGGATATTTCCAGAATTGACAGAGAAATGAGAGAGCGGACAGGTGATGAAGGTCTGTGTAGGGTTGTTACAATATAACAAGGATGAGACAAGGATAATGTGTAGACAATCTTAAAATTTCTAAGGGCACAGCTTAGTCAACAAGTCTAATGATGAATAGTCAAGGTCTATTTAAGGATGTTGCCCAAGCTCTATCTACATAGCACATGGTAATTAATGTACCATGCTGGATGTTTAGTATCCAGACTCTAAGGCCTATATTAATCTGGTCAGAGGGACTTAAAGGGACAAATTTTTGTTCCTGGCCCTCCAAGGTCAATCAAGAGATGCTCTATGGAGCATCTCTCAAAATGTCCTGTAACTTTGGAGAGTCACCTGTCCTCTTGTTCAGGGAGGCCATGGAGACCCCAGAAGATGGACTTGAACCAGTGTCCAGTCTGCAAAGAGGAGGGTCAACACAGAGGAAACATTTCCTCCATGCTTCCAAGTGAACCCCGGTCAAGCAGGACCTTTTGACTTATTTTCACGTAGATGGAACTGGTAAAAGAAAAGCCTGAGGAGCCAGGGACTTCCCCCAAACCCATGTAACCCCTGAGGACCAAATCCTCATATGACCTTAAGAGTAAAAATAAATTGATTTGGGCCAACGGTATGGTCTTAAACACCCGAAAGGAAAGTATAACCAAAATTAAAGTCATCAGTATATTTTAAGGGTTCAAGGGATTAACAACCCAGACATTAGACGTAAGTTCTTATGTTATTTAGACAATTATCTCTCATTGATGATTTTGTTCCTAATAAGACAACACTACTCAGATATAAAGACTTCAAATCTTGGTCTGCAATACTGTAGTGCCCACCTACAGCTAAGAGTGGCAACCCACTATTGTTCTAGCCTAAAAAATTAAATGATGGCTAAATTCGTTTTCTCTCCCTATCTAGAAGCCTTTGAGAGGTAACTGACACTGATTCTAGCCACTCCAACAGCTATCAAAATGCCTGAAAACAAATCCTGAGTCCATCACTCTCAAGTTCAGCCTTGACAGAAGAAAAGAAAAAAATGAAAAATGAGCTATTACCTTGGTGCCAATGATTGCTCCTTGCCTCTTCAGACATTTTCAGGACCAAAATCCAAAAACTAACTCTTACTCTCATACTAATTTTAATCAGTTGTTACTTTCCTTCCCTCCACATGTATACAAGCACCTGTCAACCATCGAGAACCCCGTTGAGATGCATGGAAAGGGAACCCCTGCTGTGTGATCGACCCCTAATCAGCACCCCCCACGTCAACCCTGTCCAGCAGGAAGTAGCAAGATGACAACAGCACCCCCTATCCTATAACACAAGGCTGGAATGTTAAGGTTCAGATAGCCCCACCCCCCCTCACCAACAGGTCTCACAGACTTCTCAAGCTCCTGAGAAAAGGCTAAGCACCTTAGTCTTTGAAGTCAAGAGAAGCAGACTTTTCTCCACTGTTTGGCCAACACAGCAAACTTCCCGTTTGATCTCTGAAGAGAACAGGTTTTAACTGTCCTGCTCTCCTACTTCCCCCCACCGAACTTAAAAAAAAAATACATCTTCCCATCTTCTACAGGAAGCAGAAGCCTCCCCCTTTAAAAGACCCCAGCTCACAACCCCGGGCAGACATTTTCCCTGCCTGGAAGGGAATCTGTCCCATGTGTCCCTTTGCTAATAAACTCTGCTTTCTCCTGATCAACCCTATTCGTCATACAGCTACTTTTTATCTATCAATAATTATACATTAAACCATTTCTATGATATTTAATCAAGATTCTAAACAAAAACATTTCTATAAAATTTAATCAAGATTATAAACGAAAAGTATCAGAGTTGTATTGACAAAACTATAAATCCATCAGCAGAAAATTCTATTTCCAGAATAAGAATTCTCCAAATGCTGCCATATAAGAGCTACACTCTTACTGGGTAAATGAAAAGCACAGAGGAAAACGGGAATGGTAAGTGCCTCTCTCCCACCCTCCCGGAGCCCTCAGCATCAACATTGGATTTGTGCTAAATTAGCTGAATGGTCAAAACAACTGAAATTAATGAAGTAACTGAATAAGTGAAATTAACGTGTGACCTGTAAAAATTTGGGAGGTTCTTTTTAGTATGAAATAAAATTACTACTATAAACAGCAGTGAGAGCTAGTGCCTAGTGAACACTTACTGGGTTCCAGGATGGTCTTATGCCCTGTCTCAGGATTACTGACAGGCCTCGCAAGAGCTGAGCAGACTCCTTCCAGGTCTGGTTTTGTGTAACTACCCAATCTCTCCTTCCACAGCTACTCACCAAAGACTGGGGTCAGAACAGCCTCAGAGCTCACTCTGGGTTGTGGGGGGTCTGGGGGCATTATGCACATTGCTGGAATGGGGAACTGGACAAGGGTCTACATGATGCTGATGGCAACTTTAAGACTTACTGAACTTGTCCCTTCCGTCCTTTCTACACTCGGCTTTCCTCTGACATACTGTCAAACTTCTACCAAAGTGTGGCTCAGGAGGCCACACTTCTAAGGTGAGGCTGGTACTAATCTCCACCTGTTTCTCCTACTACCCAGGTGAGATATACAGCCCTCCCCTGTGTGACAACAATGTTTTAAACATCCTTCCACCAATATAAATGCAGGTGTCTATGTCTGTTTTGTGGGGGGGCTCTGAGTTCATTCATCCTCCATTTCACTATGTGACACAGATGCATGTTTCTGTTTCACAACCTGGGCTGTGAGCCTGTTCACCTTCCATCTAGAACACCAGCCTGCTGCAAAGCAATGACTAATGGTTTGCTTAATAAAGAATGAGTGAAGCCCTGGTAACCTACCTTGGGGCATCCTTCCATAGAAAGTGACCCCTGTGAATGCAGTCCAGAACGGGAGCTTGAAACCAAAACAAAGTAGGCTGGCATGTCACCCAGACAGCAATGAACCTGGCACGACTACAATAGCCAACATCACTCTTGAAGTGCAGGTTTATAGGCCACAGTGATAAACTGGCTGCCCCATCTCTGGTAATTCCTGTTATGACCCAGCCTTTTGGTAGAGTCTTGGTTCACAGCTGGGCTTATGCCCACAAAAGCAAGAGTTTGCACCACATGTGAACAGGAAATGTAGAAGAGATAGGGATGGCTATTTTGAAGGGATGCTAACATGTGGTTACTATAGTCCCTCCCCTGGAGACTGACTATAGAATATTCAGGACATTACTCTTTGGACAACAGCAGGGGTGGGTGGTGACAGGGCTTTATCAGACCTGCTAGAGTGAGGAGGAATTCAAAGTTCAGAGAGAAGAAATAACTTGCCCAAGATCATTAGATAGTTTGGGGGTACAGCTGGGATCTGAAAGCGGGCACACCTGTCTGCAAAATCAATCTTCCCTCAACCTGGTGTTGCTTCTGAACCACCAACCCAAGACCCTGCAGCTACCTTGGTGCTGGAAGAGATGTTAGAAGCCGACCTCAGCTCAAATTCTGCACCTGTCACTTACTTGTTAAGGGGTTCTTGGTAACTGACAAACTCTCTAAGATTCATCAGCAAAAAGAAGCTAGAAATGCCTAATACATATAGCATGGACATCTGTAAGGGCCTGTGTCTGTTAATGGGGAACCTGTCTCCTCTTCTCTCCAATGACAAGCACTGCCCATAGAGTGGTGAGCGCCCCTTCTCTCTGTCTTCCCCAGGGCAAATGAGAGTGCTGTGCTGTACTTGGGAGAGACCCATGGGCAAATCCTGAATGACTAGAACCAGTTAGCAAGCTAGACTGCAATGCTCCGAATCCCCCCGTGCCTGAGGAAGAGCCCCAACTCCAAGCTTGGTACTTGTTTTGGCATCTCTTGGTTTTTTCATCCAAGGTCAGAGTGAGACAAGCACTGGAAGGACAGAGCCAGAAGAACTGAGCCAGAAAGTGTTCAGTTATAAGGTTTTCTTATAGCAACAATAAACAGCAAGACATTTTTAATCCTTGTTTAACATAAAGTGCCCATTAGTACATGGCTTAATGTCACTAATAAAACTAAGCACTGTCTATACTCGTTCACTGTTCTGACTACTATAACTAACTTGGGATTTTTAAGCTTGGGGAATATAAAAACGGAGGCAAATGGAGTTGAGCTTGCAATCTTTGGTATGGGTTATATAGAAAAGTGGAGACCTGGGGCTTCCTGGTATATTCGCTCTGGAAAAGTCTTAGGTTCCACATAGAATGGGCACACATACAGTCCATCTCTAGGAAGCCAAAGTCTTCAGGCATGTACTTTTTTTTTTTTCGGTCTTTTTGAGACAGGGTCTCCCTGTAGCCCTAGATGGCCTGGATTCGCTATGGAGACCAGCCTGGCCTCAAATTCACAGAGATCGGCCTGCCCTACCTCCTCAGTGTTCAGATTAAAGGCGAGTGCTGGGATTAAAGGCGTGTGCCACCATGCCTGGCAGGCATATACTTCTTAAACTACCAAGAGAGTAGAAGAAAGAACACAATGAGAGACCATCCTTATCCCAACCACTAATACCAATGAAATTGAGACTGTATTTAGCACTTTGTGTGTATGTGCATCTGTGTATGCGCATGTTTGTGTGGGGCCATATATAGGTGTATGTAGGTACATGTGCATGTTTGTGGAGGTCTGAAGTTGACACCAGGATACTTCTTCCATTGCTCTCCCCTTCATTTATTGAGGCACTGTCTCTCCTTGAACCTGGAACTGATTCCAGCTAATCTAGCTAGTCAGCTTGCCCCAAAGTTCTCAGCTTTACCTGCTGAGAGCTGGGATTAGAGGCAGCCACCCCAGTTGCCTGACTTTTATATGGGTTCTGGAGATCAAATTCTGGTCCTCATACTTGTGCAAAGTGCTTTATCTGCTGAGTCATCTCCCTTGCCTCTGTATTCAGCACTTGCTGTGTATTATTTCTTTTAGTATTCTTGCTACCCGATGAGATAGATCTTAATACTGTTCTAACTTTACAACTGAGGAACTACAGACACAGAAAGGCTAAACAGCTTTCCCAGACAGGACAAGCAACAGGACCACAACACCAGCTCAAACCTCATTCCAAAGCTGTGATCTTAATCTTTCATGTCACAATAACTAGTAAACATGTTTCTGCCTACTGTCCCTCCCCTCACTGCTATGAGAATGACATACAGTATGCGTACTTTGCATGAGTTCCATCACATCACGCAGCACCTGTAACAAACACTGCCTCAAATACCTTAGCTCAGACTTGAGACTATTGTTCACTATCAACTGCAGTGTTTTTTTTAAAAATCAGACGTAGTGTTTTTACTGTACATACAAAGTTTTCTGCTCTTATTGAAACATGATGGTTTAATTATGGAAAATAAAGCTTTTTAATATTTTCCTGTCATTCCTCAGCATGTATTTAGTGTATATTTTGTGTTAGAATGTTTGATATTAAAAATTGCTGTTTGAGTTACGACTAGAGTTCCATAAAATAAAAATCATAAAGTGAATTTTGGCTTGGGATCAGGACAGAATTTTCAAGAGTTCCTGAAACAGACCTAAACCTTCTGCCATTTTGCGCTATGTATTTATGTGAAGAGTTCTCAACACTGGTGAAACCTAAACTCTGAAGATGCTCTACATCCTTCAGTATTAAATATTCAGCCAAGATCCATTCCCATCTCATTAGTATGCAAATTTGTTTTTATCTATAATAAATGGTAAAGCTAAATGTAAATCAAAATTGCTTTAAAATAAAATTCTTTATGATTTAATATCAATAAATGTTGACTTAAAATTTGTTATTTTTTTTGTGTGTGCATGTATGTGTGCATGTGAGAGAGAGAGAGAGAGAGAGAGAGAGAGAGAGAGAGAGAGAGAATATACAGGTGTCCTGGGGGTGAGGGAGAATATGCAGGTACCTGCAGAGACCAGGGACATCAGGTGCCCTGTAGCTGTAGTTATAAGCACTTGTAAACCTCCCTATGCAGGTGCTGGGAATTGAACTCAAGTCCTCTGCCAGAGCAGTACATTTTCTTAACCACCGAGCCATCACTCTAGTCTCATGATAAAAGTTTGTAATCACAAGACCTTGGTTATATGTAATCTTGGTGTTTTGACAAGTCATCGTGGTGATAGGGACTCCTATTTAGCTGTTTTCATTTTGAATATGAACTGTTCCCCACAGGCTTGCATGTTAAAAGCTTGGTCACTTAGCTAATGGCTCTATTTTGGAAACTTGAGGAGATGGGGCCAGAAGAGGGTATGGGATGCCCTGGAGATGAGTTGTGACCTGCCTGTCTGATGTGGGTGCTAGAACCAAACTTTGGTCCTCTGCAAGAGCAGCAAGCACTCTTAACCGCTGAGCCATATCTCCAGGCCCAAATGTTGAGTTTTATACCTATTTTATATACCTATCGACCCAGGCTGAATAAATATTTCTTGGGTGAAGAGGGATTGTGATTGGGAATAAAAACATAAGCAGCTCTGCTCTAGCACAACACTTCCCAGGTCAGTATTAAACAATGATCCTCCAGTTAACACTTAGAAGACCATGCACCATGTTACACTTGCACTGGTCTCCTCAGTCCTTATAATATTTAAAGAAGGTGAGTAGTGCTCTTAGAAATTAGGAGACAAACTGTGTGGGATGCTGTATGGCCAGAAACAGCAGCTCTGTACAGTAGAATCACAAATCAGATCCTGTGTAAGAAATATGAATTCAACGATGCATTGGAATAATGGGTCCAATCTTGAGGGTAGCCAGTATACAGTGTGTAGGTTTTACATAAATTTATTTATGAATTCACCTAATATGTATTAAGTGCCTGCTATACACCAAACACTGTAACAGGACAACCATTTCACCAAATCACAGCCATTTGCTCCTCATAAATTGTGCGATTTAAAGAATAAGGTCTTAAAACTTTTTGCAGCTGTGACAAAATACCTGCGATAAACAGGTCAAGGAGTTATTTTGGCTCATAGTTTCAGAGGCTTTGGTCCACACTGGTTGACTCTGGGTCAGTGTTGAGGGAACACACCATGGTGGAAGGGGTGGTGGAACAAAGTTGTCACTTTTTGGTGGCAGGGAAGCAGAAAGAGCCAGGAAAGAACCAGGAACAAGGTTTAGGGTCAAAGAATATTGCTCCAGTAACTTACTTCCTCCAACCAGGCCCCATCTCCTCAAGTTTCCAAAATAGAGCCATTAGCTAAGTGACCAAGCTTTTAACATGCAAGCCTGTGGGGAACAGTTCATATTCAAAATGAAAACAGCTAAATAGGAGTCCCTATCACCACGATGACTTGTCAAAACACCAAGATTACATATAACCAAGGTCTTGTGATTACAAACTTTTATCATGAGACTAGAGTGATGGCTCGGTGGTTAAGAAAATGAACTGCTCTGGCAGAGGACTTGAGTTCAATTCCCAGCACCTGCATAGGGAGGTTTACAAGTGCTTATAACTACAGCTACAGGGCACCTGATGTCCCTGGTCTCTGCAGGTACCACACATACATAGACATACACACAATAAAAAATTAAATATTAACAATAATAACAACAAAAGAATTTTTATAACTACCCTAGCAATCTACAAATGAGCAAGTTGGTTGGGCTCATAAGAGCAAATGCCAATGATTTTGTGAAATGAGGTTTATGATCAGAAAACCTGAGGGAGTCTGAGTCCTGGTTCAGTCATCTACCCACTAAATGATCTGGTCATGATTTCATGGAGGTTCAAAGTCTCCCTACGCTTAGAATGAGAACTAACCCTCACCTTGAAGGACTGTTATAAGGTTCAAAAGTGATATGTGTATTAAGGTCTTCCTGCAGATGCTGCGCACAGGGACAATGAAGGAGCTGATGGTCCAGCACCCTTTGTTTTCAGCCTGCGTCACTATCTCCTTTCCACTACAAGCGTCTTCCTCTCTAAGGGGCTGGCTCTCTTGTTATCTTTTAAAATGAAGCATTCTTGTATGGTATGTCTTTGTAATTGCTAATAGAGTTTTGTGGTATATATCTGCAAACATGCTTTTACTCAATGCCTTAAACTGGAAGTCTGTTGAAGGCAGGGAGTGTCTCTCTCATTTGAGACCTTGGAGGACCCAAGAACTAGGTTCAAGGAGACAAGTTACCAGGGCTACAGAGAAGTTCAGAGTGGTGATATGAGCAAAGATGGTGCCAGTGGAGAGAGCTCATCGGAGACTTTTATAATGTAAAATTCACAGGGTCTAAGGTCAGTTACAAGCAGGGGATCTTAGAGTTAAGTTTCTGCTGTGGCTGGCAGGTAGAGGGTGGGGTTGCTTATGGGTAGCAGGAACAGAAAACATTGGGATAGGGAAGGAACAGGTCTGCTTTTGAACAGAATAAGGCTGATTATGTGGGAGTATCTGCTGGTGATTAGCTATGCCAACTAGAGCTTGGGAGAGAGACAAGGCTGAAGATTGGGGAGCCAAAGAATGTCGTTGAGGGGATACCCCCAGCTGGTGTTAGGAGTGAAAGATACCTCTGATCCCTGTGAGAAAGAAAGAAGCCCGAGGGAAAGGCAGCAGCAGGGAATCTGGGGAGGGACCCTGGGAAGAGCTGACTGACACTCCACTGTCTTCCCTTTCTGAATGGGACCTGCCAGAACCCATGTTATATTCTTACCATATTGTGAGCACCATTCAAAGCTGGCACCAAATGATGGCACGCCATCATGCCCTCTTTCTTTTTTCCTCTGATGAGTAAACTCCCTTCCTGTCTGACTGTAGAGAAGCCACACCTCTTCTCTCTTGTAACCCTGGCGGGCTCTGGTGGGTGGCATGGGAACTGTGGCCTCCTCTTTTGCCATGTTACATGTCCAGGAGGTCAGGCCCAAAGCAATGACATGTTTCCTGACATGGGGAATCCACCAGAGTTGCTTACAATTCTTCCCTAATGACAGAAAAGTCTTCTTCAAAGTGCTGACCTGCTATCAACCGCTGTCACTGTGGATAAGGTGGAAATACGTGCGATTGCCCAGCATGTGCACCACACACCCACATGGCTCACGGAGCTCACCCCCTCAAAGCTCTTAACGGCCTCCAGGGGAACCATGTTAAAACAGCGCAATTAACTAGAACGGCTACAAACTCAATAACTCACCTACCTAATGAGGCAATACGAGGAAAATTGGACCTATTTTAATAAGAATTTAAGAGAGCGGCGGGAAGTAAAGGTCAGATGCCATTTCTGGATCCCAGCTCTTTTCTTCTCCCCTCCTGTGCTTGAAGTAGTTAATACCAAGGAGACAAAATACACTGTGCTATTCTTTATAAATCCAGGGAGGCAGCCAGACGTGTGACTGCACCCAAGGGCAAGCAGTTTCTTTCCAGCCCATCCCCCACGCTAAGTGCTTCCCCAGATCTATTTCTGAAGGTTTATTATGCAAACCTGAATGGATTTCAATTACAATAATTCTTTTCCTTCACTACCACAACTCGTGAAAGAGGAATTCAGTTACCAGCAATTCTAGGTTATAAGGGCAGTTTTGCTTTTCCCCTCCTCTCTGAAGTCACCTCAGTCTAGAAGTTCTTTCTTACCCCTTGTATTGGCTGGGGGGCCACAGCTGTTTTATGACACTTCACTATTCAGTGTGGCACAACTGCTAAGCTCCCTATCAAGAAATAGTTTGCTGCCGGGCATTATGGTGCACACCTTTAATCCTAGCACTCTGGAGGCAGCACTCTATGAGTTTGAGGCTAACCTGGTCTACACAGCAAGTTCTAGGCCATCTGGGGGCTACAGAGTAAGAAGACCCTATCTCAGAAAACAAACAAAAACCAAGCCAAAACAAAACAAAACCAACCAACCAACCAACCAACCAAACAAACAAACAAACAAAAGGAGTTTGCCTCGGGGCTAGGGAGATGGCTCAGTTGGTAAAGTGCTTGCCATGCCTGAGGACCTGAGTTCAGATCCCCAACACCTAAGTAAAAAGTCAGGCATGGTGATTGTAATTACAGGCATGCCTATAATCCCAGCACTGGGGAGGCAGAGACAAGAGGCTCCCTGGACCTCACTAGCCAGCTAGTCTTGTGGAATCCATAAGCTCTAGGTTCAGTGAGAGACCCTGTCTCAAAAATTAAGGTGGAGACAGACTAAGACATTGACCTCTGGCTTCCACATGCATCTCCATACATGTCACTTGCGGTACAAATACACTCATGCATATACTACAACCCTGTCATTGTCAAGCCCTCCTCATAACCTGTAGAAAGGAAGGGCTTGTGACCAAGGCCAGCGTGGGCAGAACTGGAGACAGACTTACTAAGGAACTAATTAATGCTTTTCAAAGGTGACTTTTTGATTCTTGCATCTATTTTTGGCATAGAAAGCCATCTCTTAGGAAGATTGATCTCAGGGCCCACCACAGATACCAGAATCTCCAGATGCCAAAATCCTTTATATAATATGGTATGCATATAATCAAGGAACATCCTTCCTTATTCTTTAAATCACCTCTAATCACTTACAATGCCTGATGCAATGTAAATGCTATATGTTACACTGCATTGCCTGAGGAATAAAGCACGCACCCTAAAGAGTCTACACATGCTCAGTACAGCCAATTCTTGTTTCTCACTTATTTTCAATCCACAGTTGGGAGGAACCAACAGGAGCACGCAGAGCCCATCAGTGTGGTAGTCTCACTATGTGTGTAATTTCACCTGACCTCATAAATACCCTGTGTGGCAGATTCTAGTCTTACTATTTTACAGTTGAAGCAACGGAGGCTCAGAGAACTTAGGAATTTGCCCAAGATCACTGAGTTGATAAGTAGGGTATCCACCTGTATCACCCCAAGCCTGCCACTGTAGTAACTTAGGTCCTGAGGTGACAGAGGCAGAGAGTGCACCAGAATGGACTTAAAGAAGCCAACCAGGATATGTGACAAGCCCAAAGGTACTCAGAAAGAAAATGGGGAAATACAGGGCAGCTTCAAGGCTGAGAAATCAGCTCTCTGCCATGATGCTTAATTAGGATTTGGATCACTGAAACAAGCTTGTCCTCGGCAAGCCTCACCTAGAACTTCTATGCATACAGGGCCCTTGAGGGTGTGGATACAGAGCGGGTATTTTGGCCATCATGTCTAAGCCAATGTGACAAAGTCAAATGTGCTTAGCAAATCCCTAATTTCTGCTTCCAAAGGAGCTGGATGAAAGAGTTCTTACTTCTTACTTACATATGACTGACTATCAAGGTCAGCTACAGTTCAGCCTTGCATGGTTCTGTGGAGAGGCTCAAGTCCACAACTGATCTCAACGAACTCTTTCGGGGAGGGAATTGATAATTTATGTAGCCACTAAACATTCATTGTGCATCTGCTATATGCCAAGCATCATGCTAGGCAGAGGGGCCCAGGGATGAGGAGTCTACTGGTTCTACAATGTCAGGTGCTAAGAAGTCAAGTCCTAGGACCAAGATCCATTAAATAGGAGGCTCTGTCCTGGTTCAGGGGGCATATACTTCCTGAGAAAATGACATCCTAAGATATGAAGGATGATAAACAGTGGCCATAAACAGTTGACAGCAAACTACTGCAGTGGAGGAGGTGGCACCATGGAAACGTGAGGGCAGGAACGAGCTGGGCCTGGTCACAAACATTCCTGACAGTCCATAGGCCAGTGTGCTCTGGCGTAGCATACAAACCTGGTGCCCTTGTATCAGAAGGGCACACAGATAGCAACTGAGAGCACAGAACTTACCTTGAGGACAAGCCAGGACAAAGAAACCTAGCACGATGTGCCCTGACCAACCTCCTCCTGCCATTGACACCCCAAGGGCTGGTTTGGCCACAGTTCAGCAGCTGGTGGATAGCAGGAGGCACAGGGCAGTGCTGTTTCCTTGGGGGTTCCCTTCTGCTCCTGGGTGCGGCTGTGTGTGGAATGCAGAGCTTACCCTCACCAGCCATTATAGCCCAACATGCCTTCTAGGAGCTGTGTTACCAAGCCATTGCCTTCACTAATACAGTGTTATCAAATTCCTAATGCAAGCACTCTAAAGCCAATGTACTGTCACCAGCACGCCACCGGGCACGTTTTTCAGCAGGAAAACAGCTGCTCACTGAATCTGTCACTTCTTCCTCTTCTCAGAACCATGCACACAAGCAAAAGTTGGCTCAGGGCTGTTTTCCTTCAGCTTCTCTCCACGCATGCTCAAAGCACAGTGTCAAGTCTCTCAGTTGCCACAGCCATCCTCCTGGAGTCTGCTGGCTTACAGAGCAGCCTTGATAACTAGGGACTGGGCCTCAGGAACTAAAGGCTCAAACGTTACAGCTTCTAGTTCATTAATCTCTTTCTCTCTCTTATTTTATAGACCAGGAAATGTAATCTAGGGGCCTAAAGTCACACAGCTGGGGCTGGAGATTAGAGGGTAGCTCAGGTGGTAGAGTGCTTGCTATGCAGGCATAAGGACCTGAGTTTGGTCCCCAGAATCCACATAAAACAGCTGGGCAGGGTGGCATGTACCTGCAATCCCAGCACTGGGGTAACGGAGAGAGAAGGAACCCTAGGACTCACTGGCCAGTTAGTCTAGCCCAAGGCTGATGAGAGAACCTGTCTCAAAAAACAAGGTAGATGGCTCCCAAGGAATGACATCCAAAGTTGTCCCTGGCCTTCACATGTACACACCCACCCACAGCTGCATACATATGTCCCATCCCCCCTCCTCACCACATACAGACACAAAAAGTCACACATTGTTGGGTAGCTGAACCACAGCTTGGTCCCTGTGTCAGCTGACTTCTTCCTCTGAATAACCAAGGACACCACCATCTTTTCCACAGGTTGTGAAGCCTAAATAAGATGGCAAATAACACAGCAGGGCTGGAACCTAGAGGGTCTGCAGTGAGCAGTGACTGCTACAGAACTGATCCAGATCTAGCTCTAGCATAACTCTGCCCTCTATTTCTTCTCCCAGGATCTCTTTCTGCTGAGTTTCCACCAGGGAAAGTAAAGAGCCAGCAATGGGGTTAACATGTTTACAGCTAGCTTGGTCAATATCTGACCCCAGTCAGATGAGGTGTCTACCTGCTCTGAGACCTCTGGAGTGCTGGCCTTTCCCTGCTGCCACCAGGTTTTCTGTTGCCTCTGGAGAGTTATCTGATCACTGGAGGTGATCTCTGAACACAGGTCACACCACCATCCTTCCAGCCACTTCAAGTTGGGAGAGACAAAGCCAAGTCAATTTGAGACATAGAAAGGAGCCCTCAAACTCTGAGAAGAGCCAGGGATGCAAGGGATAGGCCAACTCTACCAATCAGTGAGGAGAAAGTCACCCAAACCATGGGACACATGATCCTTCCAAGACTAGCTGGCCTAGCAACTCAGGTTTCCCTCCTCTCTCATACACAGCACCTCCCATTCCTCCCGCACTTTAAAATAGCCATCCGACCATGTAAATTCTTGGGTGTAAGTATCTGCTAGCCTCCAGCAGAGCTGTCAATGCCCATAAATCCCCAGCCTGCCAGATTGCACTGCGGCTATTTACTGGGGGTGGGACTCAGCAGGCCACCAGACAATAGTAGGCAGATACTGGCCTGGCGGTAACTACTCTGGTTACAGCATCGCAATTCACAGTGGCATTTTGCTGGGAGTGTGCACCATCAGGGAGGAGAGATATAAAAAGGGGAACCCGGGCTGTAAATAGTTTATTCCAGCAATTCCTGATGTTGGCGGAATCATACTTTAATACAGAAATACATGAAAGCACCACTCTGGAGGTGACATGTGTTGCCACCTCATTACTCTTTTCAAAAGGGTCTTCCATCAGAGAGACACCTCTCCACAAATTACAGCAAAGAAAACAAAACCCTCACACATGCTTATTAACAGGCCAGAGGGAAATGGATCCTCCAGGATTCAAACAAGCACAGAATGGGGGTGACGAAGGCCAGTGGTCACCCTTGCTCTCTGGGCTGCTGTGGATGCGGGGCAATCAGAAAACAGAAAAGTGAAGACACTCTTCCTCACCATGATTTATCCGCACCTCCACCAGTGTCCCCCGAGAACCCTACCTTCGTGTTCCTTCTCAGTGGTTCCCACTTTCTTGATCTTCCTGGGAGATTTCATAAAGAGTGGGAAGATGGTTCGTAAGCCAAGAATGTCAACAAACTTATGGCAATTGTCTGTGCCCTCGGGCCCAATCATGGCATGGTCCAGCACTTTCAAGGCACTGCTTCGGGAGATCTTCTTTTCCCTACAAACAAAAGATGTTTCACAGAAAGCATTTCACAGGAAATTCTAGTGTTCTTTAAAAAATAAATAAATAAACTAATTCTAATAGGGGGAAAAAAGAAAAAAATCCAAAATAAAAACAAAACAATCTAAATGCCCACAGTTACAATATGATCTAGCTAAAGAGAATGCTGCATACATGTTCATAGTTAGGAGACTCTGGAATAGGAAGAAGAGGTTCTTCTGGGTATAAAAGGTAATATTCAAAATTCCATATGAAGCACTGTGACAGTTATGCAGGGAAAATGTATTACAAAGACTTGAAGCGGATCAAATAGTGGGTTTCAGATGATGTACTGTTCATTTTCTCTTTAACAGCTTTATCAAGATGTAATCCATATATCAATTAATTTGTCCATTTAAAATGTACAACTCAATGGATTTTAGTATATTCATATATATGTACTCATCACCACAATCAATTCTAGAACATTTCCATTACTCTGTGGAGGAACCATGTGCCCTCTGGCTATAACGCATCTCTGCAGTTTTAAGCAGCTACAGATCTGTGCTTTGTCCATAGACTTGCTTACTCTAGACATTTCAAGTAAATCCTATTATACGTGGTCTCTGTGACTTGGCATAATGTTTCCAGGGTTGACTCATGCTCTAGCATGTCAGCATTTCATTCCCATTTTACGGTTTTAGCTATCGTTATATGGATATCCCACTATTGGCTGATTTATATATTGGTGGACATTTGGGGTTTTTTCCCTTTTTTTATATTATGAACAACGTTGGTATAAGTATCATATATAAGTTTTCATGGGGCAGGGGGAGGAGGGGAGGACCAGAGAGATGGCTCAACAGTTAGGAGCACTTGTTGTTACTTGCTGTTCTTGCAGAGGACCCAGGTTCGGTTTCTAGTATTCACATGGTAGCTAACAACCATCGATAACTCCAGTTCCAGGGAATCAGACACCCTTTTCTGGCCTCCACGGGTACTACACACATGACAATTTTTTTCTCTTTGCTTTATTTTTGGACTGTTCATCGAAAGTATAGAGAAATACAATAGATTTTTCTATATTGACCTTGTATCTTAAAACTTTTATTAGTTGTAATAGTGGAATCTGTAAGTTAAGATCATCAGGGCTGGAAAAATAGCTCAGCAGTAAGACTGCTTATTGTTCTTGCAGAGGACCCAGATTTGGCTCCCAATTACCAGAGGGTGGTTCACAATGGCTTGTAACTCCAGTTCCAGAAAAATCTGATACTCTCTTTTGGCCTCCAAAGGCTCTTGTATGTTCATGATATACATACAATCATCTAGGCACATACACATGAATTAAAACATAAATCTTTTCTAATTAAAAAAGTATATTTATGGGGGCTGGAGAGATGGCTCAGTGGTTAAGAGCACTAACTGCTCTTACAGAGGACCCAGGTTCAATTCCCAGCACCCACATGGTAGCTACGAACCATCCTTAACTCCAGTTCCAGGGGAATCCAAAGCCCTCTTCTGACCTCTGTGGCACTGCATGACACGGGTGCACTCACATACATGCAGGCAATATACTCACACACATAAAATAAAAATAATAAAAC
>NW_008357924.1:152507-166215 GCF_000622305.1 Nannospalax galili
CATTTTTAAAGTATATTTATTTTTATTTTATGTGTATGAATGTTTTGCTTGCATGTAAGGTGCATCCATGTGTGCAGTGCCCATGGAGGTAAGAAGAGGGCATCAGATCCCCTGGAACTGGAGTTACAGGTGGTTGTTAGCCACCATGTGGGTGCTGGGAACCAAGCCTGGGTCCTCTACAAGAGCAGTCAGTGGTCTTAATCACTGACTCATCTTTCCAGCCTCAAATAAATCTTAAAAAAATAGCTGGGCTTGGTGGCGCACACCTGTAGTCCCAGCACTTGGGAGGCAAAGGCGGGTGGATCTCTGTGAGTTCAAGGCCAGCCTGGTCTACATAGTGAGTTCCAGGACAGCTGGGGCTACAGGGAGACCCTGCTTCAAAAAGACAAAAAAAAAAAAAAGAAAGAAAGAAATATGGGGTAAGATGACATTATTTGCAGAGAAATAATTTTGCTTCTCCCATTTTTGTTGTATGCCTTTTACTGGCTAGAACGTCCAGTCCAATGCCAGTTAGGACATCTTTGTCTCGTTGCTGACCTGAGAGGAGAGTGCCATTCTTTCACCGTTAAGTATGGCTTCATCTGTGGGGTTTTTGTAGAAGCTTTTCACCAATGGTTACAGAAGTTCCTTTCTATTACCTAATGAAAGCATTTCTATCATGAAAGTACACTGGACTTTCACAAATGCTTTTTCGGAATCTTATTATTCCCTTTTCTGCCTCTCAGTGTTTTAATTTTTTTCCACAATGAACATGCACCACAGGGAGCCATGACCCCCTCACAGCAATGTTGCCACTGGCTCATATCTCTGCAGATATCTCTGTGGAGTTTGATGCTCTGACCAAATACCTGAGATAACTTACAAGCAAGACTCATGGTTTGAGAAGTTTTATTCTGTGGTCACCTCACCCACACAGCACAGTAAGTCACAAAGAGTGTTGGCAATGGAGCTGCTCACTTCATGGTGGCCAGGAAGCAAAGAAAGAGAGGCTGGAGTCCCTGTGTGTCCTTCCAGCCACATCCCAGGGCCCATACTCCTTTCCTTGAGACCCTATCTCTTCAAGGTTTCACCACCGCCCAAGGCACTGCAGGCCTTTAGCACATGGGCCTGTGGGGACACTTAAGATCCATGGCAGGAGTGTGGTGTTCTGTAATGATACATAATTTGCTTTAACACTCTAAGGGGTAGAGAGGAACAAGTCACTTGTTTCCTAACTGGGTACAGATGGTAAATCAACCAACCATGCCAATACACAATGTTTACTGAGCACTTACTCAGCACTGTGGTAGACAGGAGAGGTAGCAAACCCTAAGACAAAGCTTCTGCTCCAAAAAAAAATTAACCCATTTGGGGAGACAAAATTAGCATGAAGTAATCAGGAAAAAGTGTAAGCATGTAATTTATGACCATGTATTATTCAACCTACAAATATGAACTGGATCTCTTTCTTGTCAGGGATGAAGTATGTCACCTCTGTGTCCCGCAGCTTACCACTGCAGGGAGCAAGGGAAAATGAAGGTGCTCAAAGGTAAGAAACAAGGAAAATACCAGGGTGCATGGCAAACATTCCTACCTTCATTCGTCCTTTATACTCACAATGATCTTGAGAGTAAAGAAAGGAGGGAAGCCGCTACAGAGCAGATGCCTTCTCAGACACCACACTGGCAGTTAGGAATCACAAGTCCCTTGTTTTAAAGAAATTTGAGGGAAGGATAATAAAAATAATTTTAAAGCCTTGAAGCAATGAGAATTAAACTAAAGACAGTAAGAGGAGGGGCAACTTTATCTTCAAGAAGTCAGTGAAGGTATCAAATGATGTGATAGCCACTCTGAGAGTGACTGACTACTTGTGAGCGGAAGGACACTGGTGGCACAGCTGGTACCTGGCAGGTTCAAGTACAGGAGGCCTGTCAGCCCTGCTGGCTGGGGAACATGAGGTGGCAATGAATGGCCAACATTGGAAGATGCCCGAGGAGAGAGGGGAGGAACAGGTCACATCAGGTCCTTGCTGTGCTTCTATGGAGCCCAGGCTCCATCCCATAGTCACTAAGAAGGCCTGTACTGAAATGGGTAGATTTTAGAAGGCTTAGCCTGGCAGCAGTGAGATGAAGGGAATGGAGTGGCAGACCCCAGGGGCAGGCAGGAAGGCTCAGAGACTATGGCCATGGAGCAAATGAGAAACAACAAGAGGCCTGCCTGCGGGAGTGAGATGAAAAAGGCATATTTGAGAGAAGTATGAAACCTTAAATATCAGGAACAGGCCAGACAAGTTTCAAAATTCAACAGGAAAGGACTTTTGTCTCAAGATGAAATTCTAACAGGAAGCTAGACAAATAAGACATCTGTTTTCACTTTAGTTAGACTTTTGCATCCTACTTTACAAGCTGGAATTTACAGAGGTTATGGCTAGGGCGGATAATCCTGAAAGCAGAAATTAGGAAACTGAGCTAGAGAATGCTCCTTGTTCAGCTACTCAGGAAAACATCCTGCAATAAATGATGGTCGCAGAGCAGGGCACCTTTGGCTTCCATTCAGCACACACACTGAAACCATTTCACAAATGACGGAGAATTGCCTGAAATACCAAAGGCAAAAGAGCCTGGTTTAGCCAAGCTGCTCTATTTTCCCTGCCTAAGCAAATTCAAAACACAAAAGACCTTAAGAGTAAAGCCCTTCTTTGGGTAGGCAGCATAAAATACGTTTAAAGGGGGGCAGTAATTGCATATTGATCACCATTTAGGCAAGCTGCATGGAGGTGAACTTTGGAATATTCATTGGGCTCAAGTTCAGGCTTTTAGCAATCAATAGCTGTTTGGCCTGACTTTCTCGGGTTGACTTTATTTGAAATATTTATTCTACTGGAGGACAAGCAGTTTATCTTAGTCTTGTCTGGGTTCATCGGGTTGTCGATCATGCCAGGACCAATGTGAACGCCAGCCTCCATAGCTGCATGCCTGTGGGCAACAGCTGGGGTTGCTTGCTGTCGTCTATCTGCTCACGTGAGCCTTGGATTCGGAACAGTGTCTCCTGTTGTAGTTTTAATTAGCTTCTTCTTTATCACACTCAAACACTTTCACAGTGAACACGGATTCTGAGTATGATTTTCTTTGCTCATTTGTTCTTTCCTCAAATATTTACGAGACGCCTAACACGTGCCAGACATTAAGACAAGAATGCGGAGACAAAGCACAGTTTCTGAGGAGGTTTCACAGGGTAGACAGACGTGCAGATGGGGGATAGCCTGAGGAAGGTGGAAGCTGAGGCTGACATTTCAGACAAAGGAAGGGACATGCAGGAAGGTGGCCTGACTGAGGAGGTAAGGCCCAAACCTTGCTTCTCTGACAGGCGAAGAGGGAGTAGAAGAAAATGAGAGTGCATGCAAGACATAGTGAGAGAGCTGTACCAGCAAAAGCAGGTGTTTCTGTGCTCTGGGAGGCTACAGGAACCAGGCAGTGTGGGTGGGGCAGGAGAAAGGAAACATTAGAGGCAGAGAGCGGGGCAAAGGAGGGGTGGGAGGGCTGAGAGACCAGCTAATCCCGAGGTGCCTTTGGGACTCGCAGTGAGGCAGGACGTTCAGCTAGGACTTAATGGACTCAAATCCAGGAATGAGGTTGGCAATGAGAGGAAATGTGGAGGAATCGTTAACTCTATGGGCTATAACTGAATCCACTGTGTGAGCAAGATTACCCTGAGAGGATTTTAAAAAGCAGAAGGAACAGCAGAACCTGGAGGAAATGGACTTGAAGGACAAGCAAGAGGGGTAAACTCTTTTCCTCTCTGGCTAAAGGTGATTGAGGAATTAAAAAAAGAGGTGATGGGCAGTACTTAAAAGATAGTGTGAACACCAGGCATGGTGGCCTTTAATCCCAGCATTTAGGAGGCAGAGGCAGGCAGATCTCTGTGAGTTTAAGGCCAGTCTGATCTATATAGTGAGTTCTAGGCCAGCTGGGGCGAAAGGGAGACCCTGTCTCAAAATTCAGCTGGTAAATGTACTTGCTATGCAAGCTTGATGATCTGAGTTTGATTCCCTGAACTCATGTAAAGGTGGAAGGAGAGAACCAACTCCACAAAGTTGTCCCTTAACCTCTACATGTATGCCTTGGCATATGCATACCTTCCTCCTTTCACATCATATATACACACAATAATAATAAATAAAAATAAAAGTGGAGAGCAAGAGAAAAATGCTACACGATGTCTACCTCTGTCCTCTGCATGCACTCACATCCACATATGCATACATCCACACTAACAAGAACATAACCCCCCCAACATGCACACACATATAGGCACATACCAGAAAAAAAGACCTGTTTCAAGAGTAGTATTATGGGTTCCACTGGTCCAGCATACACACCCAGGGCTCTGGGTTCAATCCCTAGCACCACAAAGTAAATAAATGAATGAATAAATAAAGAGAAATACATCTAACAAGGTAAAATTCACACTACTTTAAATTTGGTAAATACCGTCATAAAGAGGGGGGAAAAAAATCCCAAAACCCCATATGGCAGAATGAGGAAAGGAGGAGATTAACAGTAACTACATCTGCTAATGTACGATGCAGGTGGAGGAACCTTCAGCACGGTCACCATTCAAACAAACCAGACTGAACGGAGTAACCAGAGAATACAATGTCTGGTGAAAGAAGCAGGGGGCCGAAGAATGCAGACCGCACACTGCAGAAGAAAAGCCGACTTGAAGACAGAACACTGGGAACGATCCAAAGGGCAATGCGGGGAGAAACGAACAGAAAAGACCACCCAGGAACTGTAGTGGACAGTTGCAAACAGCTGGATGAACATGCAATTGTATTTATAATATGCTTATGTAATAACTTATGTGTACATGTGATTGTAAAACAGAGTCATATCATGTATCTGTAATTATAGCCCCGGAAAGGCAGATGGGTGTGAAAATTTTTTTGAAAAATATCACAGCCTTTAATTACAGCATTTAGGAGGCAGAGGCAGAGGCAGAGGCAGAGGCAGATTGATCTCTGTAAGATCGAGACCAGCCTGGTCTATACTGTGAGTTCCAAGCCAGCTGGGGCTACAGGAAGACCTGTCTCAAAAAAAAAAAAAAAAAAAAAAAAAAAAAAAAATGTCTCAAAAAAATAAACCTTCTCTCCCAAACAACTGTCCGTCCGTTCATCCATCTTCCAGAATCAAACATCTATCTATCTATCTATCTATCCATCCATCAATCCTATCTATCCATCCTATCTATCCTATCTATCTATCTATCTATCTATCTATCTATCTATCTATCTATCTATCTATCTATCTATCTATCTATCTATCTATCTATCTATCTATCTATCTATCTTATCATGGCCAAAATAATTCTACTCTACTCTTTTTCTTAACTCGTGATCCTCTTGCCTTGGTCATGAAGAGCACAAGCACCGGCAAATGTGTAGGTATAGAGAAAGGACCTGTTTTCTATAGAAAAAAATCTATTAAAACCCTCTTAAAAAGATAACTGATCATTTAAACAAAAAGAACACTCAGCGGGACTTCTACCACACGCTGAAGTCAACTGCATGACAGCAGTGGCAGGAAGGGAAGAGTCTCCACAGCACAGCTGTGAGCGTGCATGCCTGGGGTCTTCTCTTTTAGGACACAGTACTCTTGGATCAGGGCTTCACCCCATGGCCCCACTTAACCATCAGCACCTCCTTAAGGGTCCCACCTCCACACAGTCACCAGGGGTGCCAGGGCTTCAGCATGTGAATTTGGTGGGAGAAGGGCACAAGGCAGGAGGATAGCATACAATTTATTCCCTAACAGATGGTAAAAGGTACATCATGCTAACACTAATTAAGAGAAAGCTGTGGTGGTTATATTACTAGGAAACAAAGTAAATTTCAGATCAAAGAGCAATCCTAGGGATAAAAGGGTCAGTTACATAGAGAACATATAATCTGAGGTAAAAAGCACCTAAAATCACTTCAAAATGCACAAAACAAAAGCTTACGGGACTGAGTGGCCAAAGTGACACAGCCATGACTACAGTCAGGGCTTCACCATCATCTCTCAATAGCTAATCAAACCAGACCAAACAATCTATATGCATGAAGAAGACTCCAGACACAACACTGAGTCGACCTACTTGCTACAGCAAAGCTGCCCACCCGAGGCAGCAGAAGATTCAGCAGCATGACTGAGTCTGGGCCTCAGACAAAGCTTCATAAATTAAGAGGGGTTCAGATTAGACAGACAGTGTGTTTTCAGATCACAGTGTTATTAAAATAGAAATGAGTAAAGAAAGATAGTTGGAAAATTGCCAAATATTTGGAAATGAAACAATACACTTGTAAGTAATTCATGAAAAGTGAAGTCAAAATAGAAAGTATTTTGGATTAAATTAAAATGAAAATATATCATAACAAAAATGGATATGGCCAGCATGGAGTTGCAGTCAAGAGGGATAATTACAGTAGTACACACATATTAGACAATAACAAAGCCCTCAAGTTAACAATCTTAAACTCCTTCCTTGAAAAAGCAAAGAAAAGAACAGCAAAATAACCCTCTCAGTAACCAAGAGAAGAGAAAGATACAGAACAGAGCAGAGATCATGGAAGGAGGAAACTGGAGGAAAACTGGCCAGGCGCAAG
Source organism: Nannospalax galili (assembly GCF_000622305.1). NCBI lineage: Eukaryota > Metazoa > Chordata > Mammalia > Rodentia > Spalacidae > Nannospalax > Nannospalax galili. The sequence continues at coordinate 159,130 of NW_008357924.1, forward strand.
CTGGTTCCATAAGAAGACAATTAAACTGGTAACTCTCCAGTCACACTGATGAGCAGAAAAACCCAAAGCACAAATCATCAAGCTGGAGTCCACTGATTTAAAAGGAGAGCAAGGGAAAGCACATGACAACACGTTTGTCAACAGATAAAATGGACTGATTCCTTCAAAGACATAAATCACTCAGTTTACCCAAATACAAGTGGGTCACTGGAACAAATAAATCATCCTTTGTCAGAATTAAAAAATTTGCAAGGGGCCATTATGAAATTGAAAAGGCAAACCACAGGGTGGGTTAAAATGACTGTGATATACCTCTGACAAAAGGTTTGCCATGACATACAAAGAGCTTATAATTCAATAGTAAGAGAAGGGGATCTGCCACCACCAAAGGACGAAACATCTGAACAGACAACTAACGAAGACATGTGGGTAGTTAAATTAGGCTTGAGACATCAGCACCATTAGTCACGAGGAAAAAGCTTCTCAGGTTTTAAGGTCCCCAGCCTTGTACACAGTAGCACAGTGCCAACAAAAGGCTCACTGTACCAAGTACTACTGAGAAACACAAGGCTTCTAGAACTCCCACACACTGCCATGGAATGGTATATTTCGCAAACAGTTTAGTAGTATCTTAAAAAGCAGAGTGCATACCTCTCACATGATTGAGGCCCAAACTCCTGTTTACCCAAGAACAATGAAACATGTACGCCCAAAGACTTGCACACGAATGTTTATTTCAGCTTTATTCCTAAAGATAAAAAACTAGACACAAATGTTCAACAAGTGAACAAACAAACGGGTTTGTGCATGTGATAAAATACTACTTGGTGGTGAAAAAGAACAAACTGTTGATATATAACTTGGAAAAACATCTCAAAAAATTTATAGTGACTGAAACTGGTCAGAAGCTCCCTGCCCAAAAGTCCATATACTGCACTACTCCATTTAAATAAAGCCCAGTGAAATGCAACCTCATATATAATGGATAGAAAGCAAATCAGTAGTTACCCAGAGACAATGAGGTCAGAGAAAAGGATTTATGGAGTGCAAAGGGAAACACTTGAGTGTGACAGAGTCAGTTGTGATCATGCTGGTGGTGAGGGTATAAAGGGCGAGTCTGTACACATTGTACACACCATAAAACTCATCAAATGGATACTTTAAATACCTGCAATTGAAATATGTGACAGAAGAGCTATCAAGTCAGACAGAAGGGTTCAGGCAGGTCTCCTGCCACTTTCTGTCAGGCAAACTTGACTTGGTTAATCTGCTTCTACCAGAGCACTTTCCCATTTATAAAGCGGTACCATCAGCCTGGAGGGCTTTGGACGAATCACTTTGTGCCTGGAAAGCATTTGTCTGTTCCTGGGGAACAGGTGCAAACTCCTGGTATCCATCTAAGACAGAATGGCAGTTTCTGGCTTGGGGGAGGAGGAACAACAAGCCTTATGTGTGCAGTTTGGAATGTAAACCACACTCAGCCTGGCAGGAAGCACAGCTGTCCTGTGTTCAGACCTGCTTTGCTTCTGCCTGAATCCCTAGACTGAAGGTTTGAAGAAAAGACTCCAGCTCTTGAAACTGTGAAAGATAGGAAGGAAAATAAAACATGGTCTGATCTTCACATGTTGGTTAAGAAGAGGACTAACACAGAACAAGGAAAGACCAGGGAACGAAGACCCCAGGGCCGGCTGGCCTCTCTCTATTCACTTTGCCAAAATTCAGTCCAGAATCGGGCCTGTGAGACTCATTTTACTGATGGTATGTAATCACCCCCTTTGTCAGAGATGCTTCTTTTTTGATTGAGGAAAACCTTACTGGAAAACCTCAGAGCAACAAACAAACAAACAAACAGACAGACAAAAAGAAGGTAATTCCTGGATGGATGTGACTGTGTACCCTTCTCTTCCTTTTTTTGCCTTTACAGTTAATAACCAAGATAGGTTCACTGTATTTCTGTTACATGACCCAGGCTGTGCTGAACACATCTCTGGGGACCTCAGTGGGCTCTTCTCTTTCTAACTGGAACACGGTTTTACAACAGAAGTAATAAGCTGCATGTCAACATTTTCAAGGAAACTGACAATGTAATTCTTCCTCTCCCACTGGCTTCACAGCCTCTTAAAGAGCACTGTACTGTTCTGATACAAGGACATGCTGGTAAAAAGGTGCCTGCTGGTGGTACAAGGAAGATGGTTTGGAGTACAGGCTTAAGATTTTAAACATCATCTATTGGAATCTTCTACTTATAGTAACTATCTCACCAGAGAGACATCTGTAACGAAGAACGAGGAAATGGCAAACCCACCTCTATTTGAGGCACCTAGGGCAGTATTATGGCACCATCTTCATTTCCTGCCAAATTCTAAACCGGCCAATGCCAGTAAGTAGGGCTCACCTTAGTCTGCAGAATGGCCCCTTTGCATCGGATTGCTCTGCTAAGCAGCACAATAAGCTGCGACTCCCTGAATTCTATTCTCTGCGCAGCCGTCCCTGACTGTAAAATTATCAGCTGGCTCATGATCCTATCTTAACCCTTCTGCTGCCACCAAGGGCCACCCCGTACCCTCTTGCCCTTGATCTCAACTTTCAGACCAAGATGGAGGTCAGGTCATGGTGCACAGATGAGCAGCACCATCTGCATCAGGAGCCAGCTTGCTCTTCCTTTCAGCCTTGCGCTAGGCACTGAACCTTCCACTCGACCTCACCTTCCTGTTCTCCACCCGAGAATTTTTTTCTTCCTTTCTTTCTGAGTGGCTCCTTCCTACAGGCCAGGATAGCCACCTGCTGCTTTTAACACAGCATGAGCCTCACTCTCCAATATTACCTCAGCAATCTTTTCTTCTTTTCCAAGATGTCTTCATTTGTTCTTTGGCAGAGAGTAAAAAGGAAAACACAAAAATAGCCCGCCCCCCTTTATTGATTCTGTCAAGCACTGTGAAACCCAAACAGCCCAGGAATGAGGAACAAAAGTTAAGTCCCAGAAACAGGAAGGAACAGGCTGAAGGCTGTCTTGAATCTGGCACGGAGGGGGGGCAGATATAGATGGAAATTCCCTCCAAACCACAGACCTGCAGACCAGGAGAATGAAGGGAGAGAGCTGAGAGCTCAGAAAACCAAACACAACAAAGATCAAGCGTGGGACTTCATCAAGTGCTGGCTTCATCAGCACAGGCCAAAATGGGCTGGGAGTCCAGGCTGGAGCTGCCTTGAATCTGCACCTACCTGACCTTCCTGATCAGTATCACAGCTACCCTGCGGCCCTTCTCTGTTCTTCCTGTGCTAAAGATGTGGCGGGAAAACCACCATTACATCTCTCCAGGCAGGAAACTGCATTCTCAGCTACATGATCTTAAAATAGGCCTCTCTTCTCTCTGGGTCTATCTGTGGAATTTGCTAGAAATTCTTAGTCAATGATTCTCAACAGTAAAAGTATCCTCAGATTTTCTCATTTGCTTAGGAAGGCTGGAAACCAAATGTGCATCTGTTGTTATACAAAGAAAAGACCTAGTCTCTGAGCTTCAGTCCAGTCAGAGTGAGACAAACAGACCATCCTGCTGCTGTGCTCTGACACAGCAAAGGACTCCTGGATCCGAATCCAGAGCTTAAGAGGGTTAGGACCAGGTTGGGAGAAGTGACATGGGGCAGAAGACTGCTTCAGGAAGTTTAAGCATAAACATCAAGGTGTCACCAGAGAAATTAGTGAAGTGTTAGGGGTTCTAAGAGCCCTGGTTAGAGCAGAATGTAAGGATGGAAATGGAAGAGGAAAGATGCAGCAGTGGGAGAGAGAACTGCGTAGTGCCAGCTCCCCGCAGGGACCTGCTGCCATTGTAGACCCTCACAGGCAAAGCATTAAAAGTGAAGGTAATCATTCATAAAAAAGAAATCGTCTCCACAGAAGAATAATGGAGACGTGAAAGAAGATGACAAAACAAAGAAAGCTGTCAAGGAAGCCCTGGGAACGAAATACAAAAAGAGCCGAGCCAAACAGTCACTACCGTAAAGACACAGGAGGATTTCCACAGTTCAAGGCCAGCCTTGGTTACGTAGTGAGTTCAAGGCTGGTCTGGGATGTGTAGCAGCATGTTGTCTCAGAAGACCAAAACCCAAACAAAAACAAACAACAAAACCCACAACTATGTCAAGAGTCTCCTGTAACACAAAAGGACAGAAGCTCAAGACCAGTTGACGGCAAGGGATAAAACATGAACACAAAATTATAAAAGATTTGAGAGAGGATCGCCACGCAATGAAAAAGACAACCTGACAGACAGACAATCCCAGGTGAAGGCGAAAGTAATTAGCGCCTACTCATTAAACATGCAAATGAAACACAGAAGCTCAGCATTCGCACAGCTGGGGAAGACAGAACAAGGAGGGAAAACCAAACAACAAAGAGTTGAACAGTTTTTTAAAAACACTGATTTAGGAAATAATTGTACAACTTCATACCCTAAAAACACACCTCATTGAGGCGCCTATGGACTATTTATAAATATTTAATCATAGTCAAGGCCATAAATAAATCTCAAACTTAGAAGCATTTTACAGCCTACAATTTCTACTACTGTAATAAGAAAACATGACTTAAGTACTTGGAGATGTGTGACAAATTAATTAATATGAAGAGAAACTATTTAACCTTAAAGCATTCTAAATAATTTCTTAAAATTTTGCTTTTGTTTTACGTGTATGAGTGTTTTGCCTGCATGTAAGTATACCATGTACTAAAATGCCCACAGAGGCCAGAGGAGAGCATCAGATCCCCTGGAACTGGAGTTTTTAGCCCTCGTGTGTGCTGGGAACCAAACCCTGTCCTCTGCAAGAGCAGCCAGTTCTCTTAACCACTGAGTCATTTCTCCGGGCTGCATTTTTATTTTTAAAAAGTTACACTCATATACATGAAATAAAAATAATAAATAAAATATTTTTTAAAAAGTATTAGGGATTTAAGGGGCTGGAGAGATGGCTCAGTAGTTAAGAACACTGGTTGTTCTTGGAGAAGACCTAGGTTTGAATCCCAGCACCCACATGGCAGCTAACAACTCTCCGTTAACTCCAGGGTTCAAATCCCAGCACCTAGATGGCAGCTAACAACTGTCCATAACTCCAGTTCCAGGGGATCCGACGGCCTCTTCTGTCCTCAGCGGGCATTGCACGACACGGAGGGTGCATTTACCTACATGCAGGCAATACACTCATACATCTAAAATAAAAATAATAAATATTTTTTAAAAAAGTATTAGGGTTTTAAGACAGAAATATGGGCAAAGGTCAATGTAATACATGAAAAGAACACAGAGAAAATGAATTAAAAGCATTTCTTTAAATGCCTAAAAGGGGGTTGGAGAGATGGCTCAGCAGTTAAGAGCACTGGCTGCTTTTGTAGAGGATCCAGGTTTGGTTCCCAGTACCCATACAGCAGCTAACAATCGTCCATAACTCCAGTTTCAGTGGATCTGATGCCCTCTTCTGATCTCCATGGGCATTACCCAACATGGGTGCACCACACATATTCTAGCAATACACTCATACACATAAAATAAAAATAAATAAAATATTTTAAATGCCCCAAAGGGAAAAGTATACAAATATAAGACACTAAACCAAATTATAAATGCTGTAGATGAAAAACATACACTTTTTGTCAGATGGATAGACAGAAGAAAGGTCAAGCAGTGGTTCAAGCCCAGGATGGTAGCACCCATCTTCAATCTCAGCACTCTGTAGGCAGAGGCAGGTGGCTCTTTTCAAGGCCAGAAAGAGACAAAAACAAAACAAAACAAGAAAACGAGCTGGTTCAATAAATAATGCCCTCTAAAAACAACGACCCCCGCCCCCCCAAACCCTCAGCATTTAGGAAGGAGGCAGAGGCAGGAGGGTTGAGCTCAAGGCCAGCTTTGGCTACTTAGTGAGTTCAAAACTAGCCTGGGCTACATGAGACCATCTCGCAATAAAAGATACAACTAGGAAGTGAACAGGCAAGTCACAGATTAGGAGGAAAATACACACAATATCTGAAAAGATTTGTACTTGGAATACAGCAAGAAGATAGCCCAAATTTAAACAGTAGACAGAAGAGTTAAACAGATTTTTAAAGAGATGAAGAAAGGACATCATGTACATGAAAACTGCTCAATTAAACCCTCAGAGCACCTGCTCACTCCACGGCTAAAAAGGAAGTCTGATCATAGTGGTGGCTGGTCCCATTTGGAGTAATTGGAATTCTTAAAACTTTTTGGTGGGAATATATAGCCATTTTGGAAACACTTTAATCAATCCATCTCTCTTCTCTCTCTCTCTCTCCCCCCTCTCTCCCTCCCTCCCTCTATTCCTCTGTCTCTGTCTCTCTGTCTCTATCTCTCTGTCTCTGCTGGGGATGGATCCTGGGTCCTTGCATAACACTGAAGATTTACATCCCAGCCCTACCATAGTGCTAGGAGGAAACATACATTTTCACTCTACTCCTAGGGATTTATTCAGATATATTTTATCCAAAGACTTTTAACATCTTTATTCACTTCTGGCAAAATACTAGAAACAGCCCGAATGCTCACCAGCAGATAATAAACACACTGATATACCACATGTATATGCAACAACAGGGCACTAGCAAGCATGGAAAAAAAAAATCTACACAATTTACTGAAAACAAACATACCTCAAAAACAATCTGTTAAGTAAAATAAACTAGAAGAAAAAACATACTGATTCCATTTCTATGAAATTCTAGAATGTCTGTGGTTGCTTGGGGCCAGGGTAGATGGATGGGCACTGACTACAAAGAGGGATCAAGGAAATTTGGGGATGGTACACATGATCTATATATACACTGTCTAATCTGGCTGTCACTAGTCGGGGATAGCTAATAAGCACCTGACACATAGCTAATACAAATGAGGGGCTAAATTGTAAATTAAATTTAAATAATTGAAAGTTTTTCTTTAAAAACTAATTCATTAAAAAAAATTTAAGCATGTTTGGAGAAATGGGTATAGGAATCTACTTTTTTCAAATGTAAATTTTATGAAATCTAAGTATAAATCAAGTATTAGATGAAAATTTAGCACTGGAATTTGGATATGAAGT
>NW_008357924.1:166353-207724 GCF_000622305.1 Nannospalax galili
GTTTTAATGTGACTGTTATAGAATATAAATTGCATCTGTCACTCATATCACACTTCTAATCAAGAATACTGTTCAATGTCTTCATTGTGGTATGGACAAATGTATATAATCTGTTAAAATTAGAACCGTAAACTTATACTGAGGGCTTTTAAAGTACTTTTTACATCTAATTTCTTTTCTTTTCTTTTTTTTTTTTTTTTTTTTGGTCTTTTTGAGACAGGGTCTCCCTGTAGCCCCAGCTGTCCTGGAACTCACTATGTAGACCAGGCTGGCCTTGAACTCACAGAGATCTGCCTGCCTCGACCAGGGTTCGAATCCCACTAAAGGCATGCACCACCACACCCAGCTACATTTAATTTCTTTTATGTGTATTTGTATGTATGGGTGTGTGCACACTACAGTGTGCATGTGGGAGTCGGCTCTCTTCTTCCACTACATAAGTCCAGGAATCAAACTCAGGTCGTCAGCCTTGGTGGCAAGCACCTTTCCCCACTGAGGTTTCTCGCTAGCCCCAAATGGGAACATTTTAATGTATGTTATGTATGTTGACAAAAATATTAAATTAGTAGTATATACATGTAGGTGCATATATGTATATTGATCATGTATATAAATAGCTACTTGCTTGTGATCTTTGCTTATTTATAATCAGAAATTTTAAAATTCTCTGGGTTTACATATGGAAAACCACCCCTCTTAATAGTTGTCACATTAAATTACATTATAGTTATTTAATGCCTGCCTTTCTCACTAGCCTTTGACCTTTTTAAAAGGCAGGAGTCCTGTCTTGTTCTCTGTATAGGCCTAGCTCTTAACATACGAAGTTAACACAGTGCCTTATCAATGTTTTAATAGCTTAGAAGTACTTAGTACTTAGCCCTACTTTAACCAATCTGGTCCCCTCAAAATCCTTGTAAATTTAGTACTAGTTCCCTTTTTTTCAGTCATAAAGGTTAAAGTAACTCATCAAATATTCAGAACTCGCAAGTGAAAGACTGTCCTAAGCCCACATCTTAACTCCAGAGCCCACCCTCCCACCCCAGTTGTCTACAGCTTCCTCTGTAAGCAGGCATCCTATAATGTCTGAAGACTGAGGAGATCAAGGTGGAAATTCCTGACCTTCCAGTGTTCTGGCTCCCAGTCTTGAATGGGCTCTCTCTAGACTGAGAACAACTTAAATATAGTACTGGGAAAATAAATTCCTTCCCAATTAAACTTTCCATTGGGGAGTGTGAAGAGAAAAGCAATGTAGAACAAAGAGCACAGAGAAGAGACCAAAGGAAATGCTGACTATGCTAAGGCAGCCAATTAATGCAAAAAAGGAACCCAACAGCAACTTTAGCACTGAAAACTGAGAGGCCCCATCCTAGAGAGGTGCAGGCTCTGGCTCCAGTCTTTTGGAGTTCTTTAATTAGCCTTCCAGAACCTCAGCATCCCTGTTTGAATAATCCATATTTCTAGTTACTTATTCAGCTCCCCACTGCTCCACATGACCAAGCATATGCAGGAATTCATCACTTCATATTTGCACTCAACCATCCACAGATATCAGCAGTTCAGACCTTTAAGACATTTTGGAGAAGTCCCTGCAGAGTGCAGGTTTAAGGTTAGAACTCACAAAGTCTTTATGTGTTGTATGCCTGAGAGAATGTGGGTCGTTTCAACAAAAGGACAGGCATTTAGAAGGGTAAAGGAGAAAAACAAATGACTCAAGGAAGGAAAGCCACAATGAATAAGCCCAACAGAAAGGGCTGAGGTTCTGGGAGGCTAAGATTCTGTGAAATAAATGAGAAGCTGATATGTCATGAAAATGTGAAGGACGGTTCTAGAACTTTGGTGCCTTCCTTAATTGTATCTGCTTATTTTTTTTCTATTCTTTAAAGTGGACATCACTGTTGCCCTTCAATGAGGTGGTCATATTACCAACTGACACAACAGGGCACAAACAACACATGCCTTTATTCACCAGCTCTAACCAGAATACCACAGATAGACACACAAAGCAAACGAACATTGTTCTGGATGCCTAAGAAACTCAAGTGACTAGAGCATCATGCCATATGCCTTGAATCTAGTCTAACAGAGAGGAGTAGAGCAAAGCGGCCGGCCCGGCCAGGAGCCAAGAAGCCTACCTGAGCATGAGGTTCATGAGCTGAAGGCCCTCACCCTTCAGGAAGCGCTCACGATTAGAGCTGAGCATCAGGCAGGAGCAGAGTGCGTCAAACAGGTTCTCCATCATCTCCTGCTCCTCGGCTGTGCTTGGGTTATGCCTTTTAAACACCTGCCAAGCAAGGAGAATAGAAAACACAGAGCCATCAAAGAATGCCTTGCCATCTGCCACCCCCAACAACTTGCCTGTCATGGAAAACCCACCACTGAGGAAAGAGAAATTTACTAAACACAACTCATTTTGGAGAAACTGAACTTCTGACCCACTGATATTAAATAAATATATACTATCTCACCAAAACCCCACAAAAAACTCAGCTGACCACTGGGTCTGAGTGACTGACAGCTCCAAGGAGGCAGATTAAAACAAAACAAAAACAATCCAAACCCCTTCCATTGTGAAATGTAACAGAAATAGAAAACCCCACAAAGAACATATATAGTTAAATGGATAGAGTGGGCACCCCTAAATCACTATTCAGGTCAGAAAACAATTTTGGCAGTGAACCCTAAATCACTCTGGCACAACCCAGCCTCATCAGCTTTCCTTTCCTTCTAAAGGCACTCACAACCCAAAACGGCCAATCCTATCTCAATGTAAGGAAGTGTTTCCCCCAACAGGTCTACTAAACCCTTCCTCATTCAGTAGCAGGGGCCTGAAGTCCCAGGAAAGGCTTTGGGCAATTCTGTGTGCCAGAGCTGAGCAGCAGGTCAGGAGAGCCTCTCAGTAGGGCAGGAGACCCTATCCAGTCTACGATCAGGGATCTCAAAGAACAAGCCTTGAGCACCTTCCCAGGCTGGAAAAGGCTTCCTACTGCCTATTTTTGGGGTAGAGGCCAAGCCACTCAGGCTGCTGGCACCACATGGAAGCTGTATGCAAACTGACATCTCAGACACTCAACATGCTTCAGACTCTATGCAAATGATCTATTTTCAGTCCTGTTTCTGGAATAACACAGATGAGGTTTGTTAGGAGAAATCTTAACAGTATTTCCAGAATGCCAGCAGGATGACATTTCTACTGGATTTACATTTCTTTCCATGAGCAAATGGCAGTTTCCACTTTCTCATTTGGGCCTGCAGGGCCACATCCCTCCCTACTGTCTCCTGTGACCTCTGTCCCACTGCACTGGAAGTGGTTCTGTTTAGGGACAGACAGAAGGGAAAGGGAGTAATCTTGTGAGTGGGGCAAATGTACATAATTGGCTAGTCTCAACCCAAGGACATACAGGAAGCAAGTCACCTTTGGGTCAGCAATCAGAAAAGGCCACACCAGGTTCACAGCAACTAAGAAAAGGAGGCAGGGGCTGGAGAGATGGCTCAGTGGTTAAGAGCACTGCTTTTAGAGAGGACTTAGGTTCGGTTCCAAGCACCCATGTGGTAGCTAACAACTGTCTGTAACTCTAGTTCCTGGGGATCCAAAGCCCTCTTCTGATCTCCAGAGGCATTGCACATACAGGTGAGCTTACATACATGCAGGCAAAACACTTCTACACATAAAATGAAAATAAATAAAAAAGAAAGAAAAAGAGAAAGAAGGAAAGGAAGGGAGGGAGGGAGGGAGGGAGGGAGCCGTCTGGCCTGTGTCTGAGCTTCACATGGTCCTTTTTCCCAGGTTTTCCAGGCCCACCTCCCATTTAAAGCAGGCCGTGGACCTTCATGGCAGACAGGAAGTACAAGAATTACTCACAGATAACTGCTGAAGAAGCACATCAATTCCATCCAGCTCCCCGAGCAATTCCCTGTTTTCTAAAAGGAAGGAAATAGAGGAAGAAAAAAAAAATGAAGCCAACTGTCAGATTTTACAGGCGCCTAACACTGATACATCAGCAAACAAAATCAATACAGCTTGACAGAGTACAAAAGCTGCAGAGAGAGTGCAAGGGGAAGCTGGGCGATGCCAAAGGCAAACGTGCTGGCTGTCAGGATCTGAGTGCGGCTGAGGCTGGGATGTCAGTGCGGGGAGCTACTCACCATCGTTGTCCTGCAGCAGGATGGCCAGCACCTCGCTGCAGTACAGCTTGTTGGCATCGAAGGGCATCTTTGCCTGTGGGAAATAGCAACGAGAAAGCCATTAAGGGGTCTTGCTCTCTCTCCCAAGGACAAATTCTTCCCAGTTAGAAAGAAGAGGAAGTTAAAGGAGAGACAGGCTATGGGTAAAAAAAATCAGCCTGCTGCTGCTTTCAAGAGTCCAAACCCAAGTACCATACAGGAAATGGCAGGTGGACATGGCGGCTCTAACCCTAACATCCAGCACATGAATGTGCCCTCCCCACTGAGCCTTCCCCAAGTCCTCATTTTAAGCCAAGAGACCGTGTATGCCTAAGGCAAATGATAGAAAGTTTTGAACTTTTAAGATTAAAACGTTTGAAACTCCAGCTCACAAGTCAGAGTCACAAAATGAGGCTGTAAATTAGCTGATACATGATCAGAGACTTGAAAAGAAACCATTAACTTGTTTAGATTAGCTAAAAATATTTATAACAAAACAGCTTTTTTTTTATGCTTAAAATTTAATTTGAAATCATAAACCTATCTGCTTCTATGCCATAATCCGTCTACAATTTAAAAGGGAAACCACATTAAATATGCAAAAATGTGTTAATATTTTAACACCTAAATTACTACCCACAATTCTCCCCTTGCTGTGTGATCTGTGGCTTGGAGGCTTGGAGGGGGCATGTCCACTGCAGAGACCATCTTTCATGGCCATCCACAGTTACTTTAGTAGCACGCCATCAACGGTGCCCTATGGATAAAGGTGCATGCCTCGCTTGTGTTTTCTTATTTACAGGACCCAGGCCCGTTAAGGTGCAGGAACACAGACAACAACTTTAATCAGCACAGTCCTGACTTTGTAGCCAGGGTTTTGAAATGACAATTTCCACAGCTGCAGAGGACAGGGCAAGTATTATTCTGGAGCATGCACCCCCATCACCCTCTGCTAGTCACAGATCTATGTGGACACTGATAGGAAGGGTGGTGCCCAATCAAGCCACAGCCAACGCCATTCAGTTTTCTGTGCACATCTTGCTCGTCAACCCAAAGCGCATCCCACAAGTTTCAGGACGGCAGCCATGTCTGACCCGTCTCAGGTTAAAAGATGCATAAGTGCAAGGTTAAAAGGTCCGTAAGTGCAAGGTCTTTTACATGCTGGCTGCACTGTATGCTCCCCGGGCAAGCTGCAGGCCTTATTTCAAGAAATCTGTGTAACAGCCAGAGCTTAAGAACAACCCACGGTGTGTTTCACCTAAGAAAGATGATTTTATAAAATCAAAACACAGGTGGAAAGCCAAGGAGTGTGCATCTCTATTAGAGTTGAAGATTTGTCAATAAATGTAAGAAAAAAAATGTAAGTAATGGTCCTTTGGAGAATTACTGAGAATTACATAAGATAATATGAAAGTATCTAAAATATAGTATGTGCTACAGGGTTTTCTAAGTGAAATCAGGACCATCTGAGTTTGAATCTCAGCTGCAAGAGTTCACTGTTCAAGTGACTTTGCCTCTCTAACCCAAGGTCTCCCACATGGCTATATCCTCTTGAGGTGGCTACATTAAATCAATTAGCAGTCATACTTAGCAGGCACCTAAGAGCCGAGTTCTCCACTACTGACAATTCTTGGTTGCTCAGGAAATCTCCCCTTCTGCTGTCTTGACACTTAAAAGGAATTTATAGTTTTCCCAAAGTAAAAGTTTAAAAACCAAAATCATAATCATATTACTTATCCCTTAAAACATAAACCTTCTGATTGAAAAACTGGCAGAAAGGAGAGATCTAATCAGGAAACCAAAATGATTAGACCCAACAGCTCCTAGCCTTGAGGACTGTGAAATCTCAGACCTGGCATATGGTCAGTGGGAGCAGTTGGAAAGAGGAGGCTGCTTTGCAGAGACTGGGGGACAGCTCACCAGTCCCCTTGCCTACTTCCATGGGGTTTGGGCGGGTGGGTCCCTCTCTGGGATCAGCTTTTGGCAGAGCTATTTGTGAAGATTAGAAAAGCATATGTAAGAATCTAGACAAGCATTTGCATGTGGTGGGCAGTTAATACATGAGAGTCACTGTCAGCTGAGGGAAACACAGCAGATGATAATGACAATGACACTTAAATCTGGTTGAAAAGAAATGAAAGAAACTAGACAAGGGGTGGGGAGGAGATTAATCTTTCATGTCCAGGGAAGAACAAAACTTACCAAGGAAACTTTATTTCTGTTTAAATCTCAGCCAGAGATTCTATAATATCAAACTGCCAAATAACAAAGACTCTTAATCAGAATGAGGAAAAAGGAGAATTCACTGGGCTGGTACAGTCTCTTGGATATTGTAATGTAAACCAGTGGGACTATTGCTTGGTGATCCTAAATCTTTCAGCTGTCAGAGTAATTACAGAATCAAGCATAGGCTTGTACTCAGCATGTACTAGCCTTGAATAAAATTAAACTTCACCTTCTCAGGAGCTGCTGCTTTTTTGGAAAGTACAAAACAATTATGCCACCACCCGCAGCCAGAAGCTAGAGGTCATATCTGAAGCTCACCTCTGCTACCTGAGCACACGGGCGGGTTCATGCACATCGACAGCCCCTTACAACTGTCAAAGCAATTTGGGCCCTGCAGAGTCACAACCTCTGGTCACTGGGGGCTGAGGACTTTTGCATCAAGCAGCCATACATGCTGCATAACTTGGTCAGTTGTGAATCCATTAGCTCATGCTGAAGGCTGCAATGGTTTCTGGAGTGTTGATTTAACTGAGAACCAAACGTGAATCTTAATTTTGTTCCTTTAGAAGCTTTTGGTTTTGGTGTTATTATCAACAGTACCCAATAGTCTAAGGTTTGTAGCTTCCATTAAAAACACTGACCTGTGATGCAGTGTCTCTCTTACTAGTTATCTGCTTACTTGCTAATCCATTTAATGCAATGGATTTTATCCTCATTAGGACAAATTAGTGAGGTTTCATTTGATGGATGGAAAAAAAAAAACATTAATATCTCTACATGCTGGTAGACTACCAGCACACTGTGGTGCAACCAAGTCTAACATGCCTGTCACCCACATCCATTCACTGAGAATTACTCAAGGATCACTGAATAAATACAGATGATTGGTCAAAATGCAGGGTTGTATCCACCCTACATACATAAGCATTCTGGAATCTCAGTTCTTAGACTTTCCCTTCCATTACTCACCAGGAAGGCTTGTTAACACATAGTGGGGCTGGCCTCTGCCCCTAACACTGAGGATTCAGTGCACTCGGGGGGAACCCAAGAATCAGCATTTCCAATAAGCTATCAGGTAATGCTGAGGCTGGGAACCACACTTCAAGAATGACTGGCAGGGGATGCAAAGAAGAGAACTAGGTTTTAGTCTTCCATTAAAGATATTTGGGATAAGAAAACTGGTGTGTACAAAAGTCAGCCAGGTAATGGAGTCACCTCTACCTTACAGGTGTTCCAAAAGGGTGTCAGGCAATTGTGGGTGAATGTTGGAGTCCAGAACTGCTAACTCCCAGGGGAAATGCATTAGGAAAAGAACTGAAGGGGCTGGTTATCAGCAAAGAAAGACGGATGAGTGGGCTGTGGGTAGAGCAGTAACAGGGGGAAAAAAACCTGTGAAAACAGTTCTGGAGGCATGGCTTAAATCCGGTTCCAGCTCTCCTGAATAGTATCTGTAGGTCTTGACTTCTAGTTATTTATTCACAACAGAATGTACACATTCCCTTTCAATTCTAAAAATGATATAGGCTATATGGAAGAGCAGGGACCTAAGTTGTCTCACAAAGATTATGCATAATTTAGAAATACAGAAGGAAGAAAGGCCTTGTGTTTGGCAGGAGCATGAGCAAAATGAGACCGAGGTCTAGACAGACAGATCTGTAGAGAAGAGTTCAAGCAAAGACCTATGTAACAAGTAACAAGTCCAGTGTTTCAGAAATGAGAAATGGAAAGGCCAGATTGTGCCAGGTGAAGGAGTTGTAAAGCAGGCAGGAAGGTAGGCTTTGAGGCTGAGGTATGGGCATCATGGCAGGTAAATGGAATAGACACTGAAAATAGATTTTGTATCAGTCTGTAGTAAGGGTGGTTAAGAAGAGGGGCTGTATTACTAGAGAACAATGGGTCTCAGTGAAGACCAAACACTGAAATCGTATGTGGAACTTTTCTAGAACACACAACAGCAGAAACTGAGACAGCAGGTGTGGGGTGTGTTCAGGGAATCTTCAGGTTCTAAAGACACCTAGTGATCTCAGCAGAACCCCAGCCAGGTTTCGGTTCTCTAGAATACTACAATTTAAAAATACATTCACGGGGCTGGAGAGATGGCTCAGCGATTAAGAACATTGACTGTTCTTGCAGAAGACCAGGGTTCGAATCCCAGCACCCACATGGCAGCTAACAACTGTCCGTAACTCCAGTTCCAGGGGTCTGACAGCCTCTTCTGTCCTTCATGGGCATTACATGACATGGGTGCATTTACCGACATGCAGGCAATACACACATAAAAATAATAAAAAAAAATTTTTTAAAGTATATTCATGCCGGGCATGGTGGCACACGCCTTTAATCCCAGCACTCGGGAGGCAGAGGCAGGCAGATCTCTGTGAGTTCAAGGCCAACCTGGTCTACATAGTGAGTTCCAGGACAGCTGGGGCTACAGGGAGACCCTGTCTCAAAAAGACCAAAAAAAAAAAAAAAAAGTACATTCACATCAGTCTTCAAAATAACCTCTTGGGACTGGAATGGCAGTAAAGGAATCCATTTTCTAAAGAGAACAGGCCAGACAAATGCAGCCACGCAGATCTTAAGGAAAGGCAGGCTCTGGATCCAGGCCTCACCTTGACTCTGCAGGAGGCAGGTGAAGAGTACAAGTTAGGGAAGCAGAGCAAGCCTTTACACCATCCTTCTTCTGGCCCTCACCCTTCAGCAGGACTTGCTTTTGTTACTTATTGTGGTGGTTTGAATGAGAATGTCCCCTCTATAGGCTTCAAGTATCTAGACACTTTGTCCCCCATTGGTTTAGGGAGATTTTAAGAAGCCTTGCTGGAGGAAGCCTGTCACAGGGGGCAGGCTTTGAGGGTTCTTAAGCCTTGCCAGATTACCAGTCAGGCCACTTCTTGTCCCTGCCTGGAGATGTGAGTGCTCAGTTTTCCACTCTGGCTACCTCCTGCTGCCATACCTTTCCCACCATTAAAACTCTTCCTTCTATAAATTGTCTTGGTGGCTGGGCGTGGTGGCGCACGCCTTTAGTCCCAGCACTCGGGAGGCAGAGGCAGGTGGATCTCTGTGAGTTCCAGAGGCCAGCCTGGTCTACACAGTGAGTTCCAGGCCAGATGGGGCTACAAGGAGACCCTGTCTCAAAAAGACAGAAAGACAAAAAAAAAAAAAATTGCCTTGGTCATGGTTTTATCACAGCAACAGAAAAGTAACTAATACACTGGCCTAAACATTCTAAGCAGCACAGTGTTTTTCTAAGGGAACTTGCTTACTTGTAAAATAACCAAATGGCAATTTAATGTTTAAATACTGGAAACCTTGAAAACTGTTTTAGCCAGCAACAAGGCTATTTCTGTCCTAAGGATTATACAAATTTCTGTGCCCTAAGGCAAACTCAATAGTACCTTGCTAAAATATCAAATGGAATCCAGGCCAAACACCGAAAGTCTCTCAATTTCCCTTCCTATATAACCAATTCCAAAAAAAGAATGAATGAAACAGGAGAGAGAAAAGGGTGGGGGACTGTTGATTGACTATGGCAAGTTTAAATATCCTTCAAAGAACAGAGAAGTTTTAAAGAAGGCCTTAAAATCAGTACTAAGCTCCAAGAACTGAGAAAAACTTTTCCTGACTTTACAGAGACAAAAACTGTTAGATTATTTTGTGTGATCTAGGGTCAGGGAGCTAACTCCACCAGCAACCCAGGTCCCTGCTATCCATTCTATGCCCCTAACTTGGCTTCTCCTTTCCTTTCCTCTGCCCTCATTCCTAAAATGTCTCAAAGATTCAGAGAATGAAAATGCATTGGATACTGAGAAAAGAAACCAAGTTTAGGGAGACACAAAGGGAACTGCACAGGAAACAGGTGCATTTCTAAAAGTAAGGCCAGCCAAGCAGGATGGCAACATACTAATGAGTCACCTGCTAAACACAGGCCTAAAAGGAAGGTGGAAAGGGCTCAAAGGGGGGTCAGTGCACCAGTTTCTGCCCAGCAAATGTGCCTATTCCCATGGATGGTAACAGTTGGGCTAGCTGGGAACCCTCCAGTGGGTGTGCCATAGGTCTACGTCACAGAGTTAATGGGAACCGATGGTTAAATACGCAGGGCTGGAGAAGACCTAGGCTATGAGAGGTAGGGAGTCAAGGGATGCATGTTATCTTAAGCAGAACCTCCCCCTTAGCTGTTAAGACAGTACAGGTGAACCTGACCTGACACATTCCAGCATTTCTGGATCTAACACTAAAGCGCAGCAAGGCTAAGAACCAGTCTTCCTTGAATGAATGATGAACAAATGGAAGAATGAAAGAAAGAAAAGAAAAGGCTTCACATTTCTAGAAACCAGCAGATCTTAGTGAGGGCCACACATTAAAATCACATGTGGAACTTCTTACCTTGATGGCCTGAGGACCACCAGAGTAGCATATGAGTACTTCTATATTGCCCATCACACCTTCTGTCATGCTAACAGCCTCACCCTCCCTCTCCTCATTTGTTTTACAGCCTGCATTAATCATTAAAAAGATGGTTGAGAGCATGTTAAAAAGGAAAGAGAATGGGCCCAATAGAACACACATGAAGCTAAGAGAAATGAATACAAATAGTTATTATTATTATTGGTTTGAGACAAGGTCTTATGTAGCTCAGGCTGGCCTGGAACTTGCTACGTAGTAGAGGATGACTTTGAACTTCTGAGCCTCTTGTCTCCCCCTCCAAGTTCTGGGATTATAGGCATCTACTACCTCATTCAACTTATATGATATGGAAGATCAAACACAGGGCTTCGTGTATATCAGACAAGCATTCTACCAACTGCCATACTTCCCCAGGCCTACAAATTACAAACTGGAAGCCACTATACTTTCTTTGATTTTAAAATCCAAATTAAAATATCAGAATACCAGTTTTCACTTATCAGATTAATAAAGTCTTAAGTTTGATAATGCCCAGGGTTGCCACAGGTAACAAGAAACATTCTCAAATCAGTGAGGCAAGCTAGACAGGTGACAGTGTTGCAATACCTACCACAAATGTTGATGTGTATACCCTTTGGCCTGTTAATCCCATGTCTAAGAATTTATCATACAGACAGGCTGAGACAGGTGCGACAGAATAGAGTGTTTCACTCCTGAATTGTTTACGGCACATAAACTTGGAGGTGGTAGTATTTAATTTGTTTGTGAGGGCTGGGGATGTAGCTCAGTTGTTAGGGGGTTTGCCTAGCATACATAAGGCCCTGGGTTCAATTCCCACCATTGCAGAAACTGCGCGTGTTGGCTCATGTCTGTAATCTCAGAACTTGGAAGGTGGAGGTAGGAAGATCAGAAGTTCAAAGTCATCCTGTGCTACAAAGAGTTCCAGGCAAGCCTGAACTATATGAGACCCTGTCTCAATTAAAAATAATTTAGAGGCTGGAAAGATGGCTCGGCAGTTAAGAGCACTGATTATTCTTCCCAAGGACCTAGATTGGGTTCCCAGCACCCACATGGTGGTTAACAACTGTCCATAATTCCAGTTCTAGGGGATCCGAATCCCTCTTCTGGCTTCTGCAGGCACTGCACAACATGGGTGCACTTAAATACAAGCAGGCAAAATATTCATACATATAAAATAAAAATAAATTTAAAAAATTTAATTTTGGTACACCTGTACAATGAAATATGAGGTAACCATTAGTTCAGTGCAAGGCAATTTTCATAAAAAAACATTATATAATTCTGTTTATGATCCATACAACACTCTTTCCTATATATACATACAAATAATTTCTGGAAGAATAGATATAATAGTGTTAATGACTGTTGTTTCTAAGAAGTGGAACTGGAAAAGATCCTTTAAAAAGAACAAGGACAAGCAAAGAAAGGACAAGAAGCTTTCAGACTAGACCATACGGCTGGGGCAGATGATCGCCACCAACATCACCGGCCACGTCCAGAGATGTGAGTGGCAGGGCCCCAGCCCCTTACCTTCAGCCTCTTCAACAGCCACTGTAGGAGCCCCTGCTGGGCAGCCTCTGTGCACATCTCGGGCCGGAACTCAGCCATGTTTTCCACAATAGCTGAAGGAGACAGACACCGGTCACTGGGGAGGCAACTCTGCTTCCATCTGCAGTAAGCCTGCTTCCCACAACAGGCATTTGATTCCCTTCCCACTTCCCTGTGTTCCTCCCAGCCAGATGCTGTGTTGTCACTTTTAGATTAACCAGGGAGTTGCTGTGGTTTTTTTCTTCAAGTTATGTTACAAGTAGAAGTCATAACTGAAAATGATGGAATTCACAGAAGGGATAATGGATGGCTTTTCTATGCTAATAGAGGCAACTCCACAGCAGAGCACGCACAAGGGTGGAGAGCTGCCTAGCAAGGGCCCCTTAGTCCCTAGGGTAGGTAGCACAGTCCCAGAGACCAGCCGCTAGAGATGGAGGTCAGGCAGAAACACCATTTCTCTCTCCCTGCACCCTGGGTAGGGGAAGTTTCTGCCTTTCCTGACTCCTCCATTCTGGTTATCTCTCTCTCTGAATTATGTGGAAACAAGGACACTGCCAGGGAGGTGCGCATGAGCTTCTTAATTGAACAACATAATGTGCACAGAGGGGAAAGGCCATGCAGGCAGAGGTAGCTGCCAGGTACTGGGAAGCAAATAATTGGTCCTTCTATCTCCTACAATAGTCAAAGTGTGACTTTAATAGGAAAATTAAAAATTAGGAAGCAAAGGGAAAAAAGTCATTACACGACTATGATATCAAAAAGGAGGGCATTAAAAAAAATGACCTACGGTCTTTATCATATCAGATGCTTTTCTTCCCTTCAGGGCCCCTTTGCTTCCCATCTTAGGATGGGTCACTCTAAGCATCATGTCCAGAACACACTGGGGCTGAATTCTAAAGGAGAAAGGGCTAAAGAAGCCCCCCACCACCCCTAACCCCGCCTAGTCGGGCTCCCTAAGGGCCCAGTGAAAGAACAGCTCGCTGAGGCAAGAGGGCACAGCACTTAGGAGCAGAGCAGCAACGGGACCTGAGAGATGAAAATTGTCCAAATACTCTAGACCTTCTTTTGTCACGTTTTCTACGAATATCAACTCGTTCATCTTAATCTCCTATGCCTCTATCTTGTTCTTCTGCTTAAACTTTAGAAGGCTTCCTGTTACTGACTGGAAACAAAACCACACTCACTTCCTGCTACAGTTCACAAGGTCTTCCAAACTCTGGGCAAACTTACTCCTATGGTCCCAACACCACCACCCCTACCTCAGCTGTCAGTGTATCTACTTTCCACTTGCCCCCAAGTCTATTCACGATTTTGTAAATGCCATTCCCTACCTGACAGCCCATTCCTCCACTGGTCAAAGGGCACCTGTCCTATTCAGCCCTAGGAACAATCCGAGGCCCCTCTTCCCCTTCCAAGGACACTTTTCACTGACTCTTACCATACCTTTTGTCACTCGGCACTATCTTTCCTTTCTTTTCTGGGCTTTCCTATCAGTCTGTTCTTGAATTAGCCAAGCCTGTCATCATCATCTGCCCCGGTCCCTAGCACAGTGCCTGACAAACACTAGGCACTCAAGGAAGGGATGGGTGGTGAATATGACTGTGGTAGGTTCCTAAGCTGCAGCTTAACAGATCTGCCAGACCACTGCTTTCCTGATCACACCATGCCCTTTATATGAACAGCCAGCTAAGACTTTTGATAAGCTTTTGATTCTTCAAAATCCAACATGAGGCTAACAGATGGCAATGCCAAATTCTGCCTCTACACTAGAGCCAGCCGCGATCACAGGCTGTAGTGTCCTCGCCTCTCTTACTCCCTCTTCTTTGTAATAATCCACACTGAAGAGTCTAGAACTACAACAGAAATCTATGGTAAACACAAAAGAGCCAGAGGAAATCTAATCTCACTGAAGTTCCTGCTTCCACTGGGCCTCCTTCATTTCTTGAGCTCTGCTTACAGAGAGAGATGCCGCCGCTGTGTCACATGACAGTGGCCAGTAGGGAAGAGGACAGCCCAAAGGCACAATTTTAAGCAGGTTGTTGGCTTGACAGTTTTGCAAAGGGAGAAACTGGAGAGATTTGAGGAAGAAAAAGGAGGAAAAACACTGCAGTGGAATCCATTTAAACGAGCCTGGGACACAAAGAGCCAAGTTAGCAGCAGTGCTTCAACTCCATTTACAAAGCGATCTGCACAGAGAAAAGAGAAAATAAAGCACACAGGAGTGCAAAAGTCTGTAGTTTCATGGAAAGACACCGCTAAGAAAAGCCAACACAAAATCATTAAAACTCAAAACAGAAGCTTTCTGGGTGGTAGGGGGCCTGCATGGATTTCAACTTAACGTTTGAGGGTAAAAGCTTGGTAAAATTTAGGAGCCAGTGTGTTCTGTCTTGGACGGTTACCTGCTTAAGAGGATTTCAGCCTTTATTGCCTGTACGCCAAACCAAAGTGGTGTTAAATGAAATGTGCACACAGATCTTCACTTCTGAAAGGTGGCTTTGGAGCGGAGGGAGAGAAAGGACTTGGTTGTTGACTGACTCATAGAGAGGAAGGGAAATGAACAGAGTACCCCAGGTTGGGCGCCTTGCTCCTCACCCAGGGTGTTGTGGACACCATCAGCCTCCTCTCTCACGGACTCATCCAGGCGCTCCAGATTCTGCACCAGCAGGGCTACGACCTGCCCATCCACCTGCAGGAATGGGGAAGCATTGGAGGAGGGGGAGCATGGGGTCGGGGGGGAAGCACAGGGAGAGAGGGACATGTCATGAATCAGTCCTGTTTCCACTGCTATACTCACATCTCTATCTGAATGAACAAACTAAGTGTAGAATCATCAGCCTATAGTTCACAATGTACTCTCCCAACCCATCATCTTTTCAAGGAACCTCCAGGTAAGGAAGGGGCAACATCCTTATCCCTAACTTAGGATGGGCAAACCAGAATTGAAGGTTACAAAGTTGGTAACCAACAGTGCTAACCAAGTCCAGTGCTCGCTCTGTTTCAATGGTACCTACACATTACAAGAAGACAGAGGCAGGTCAGGAGTGCATTTGGACAAAGCAAGCTTAGACCACAGCCCTGGAGCTGGAGGGTAGGAAGGTCTGCTAGCCACATTTTATGCAGACCTCAAAATTTAGGGTTAAACTGCAAATATTCTAACTTTCCATGCTAAGCTTTTATGAAACCATTGATTCTGAAGACATTTCTTTTTCCTTCTTAAAAGGACTAGTAGAAACATGAGCAAATGCCTTATGTTTGAACTACATGGAATATATACAAAGCCACTGTGTCTCTTATTTGATTCACACATTTTGAGGTAAACAGAACTTGCAGGAGCTACGTCACACAGCTGACCTACTATGCCAGCACCACACAGCTGCCGAGCAGTGGCAGCCAAAGGCAAAGCCAGGCTTCCTTGTAGTCTTGGGCAAAGCAGTTCTTTCCCTACTTTGTGCTGTTGTCTATACAGCACGGGTTCTGGGGGGTTGCCTATGGGTAGTCCTGAGGCATGCAGGGAACGAAATAAGGAAGCTTTAGTTTTCTCTCTTCGGGAAGTGACTATCCAGTGAAGACACTTCTAAGCAGGCAGCTAGGACGATATATCTGCTGCATACTGGTGGCTATGTACTAGTGGTGTGTTCTCCTTCCCGGTGCCTCATTTATTCCATAGAGGAAATGGGGTACAAGGAATCTTGCAGCAATCATAGGAAAATGTGGCCACACTACATGGTTGTACTACTTCTGGTTGAGGGAACAGCTCAAAGAGTAAGCCAGGTGTGGTGGCGCACGCCTTTAATCCCAGCACTCGGGAGGCAGAGGCAGGCGATCTCTGTGAGTTCAAGGCTAGCCTGGTCTACATAGTGAGTTCCAGGACAGCTGGGGCTACAGGGAGACCCTGTCTCAAAAAAGACCAAAAAAAAAAAGTCAAGTAGAGGGGCTGGAGAGATGGCTCAGCAGTTAAGAACACTGGTTGTTCTTGCAGAAGACCTGGGTTCGAATCCCAGAACCCACATGGCAGCTAACAACTGGCTGTAACTCCAGTTCCAGGGGATCCAACAACCTCTTCTGTCCTGGCACAACACAGGTGCACTTAACTACATGCAGGCAATACACTCACACACATAAAATAAAAATAATAAAATATTTTTTTAAAAAGTCAAGTAGAGAATTTGCATCTAGCCCTGTAGCAGTCTTAAGCCCAATTATTCACCACTCAATCCCACTGGCAAAGAAAAAGCTAAGCTCCTTGATGGCAAGGCTCATTCACGTTGGCACACTTCAAGGTCTCCAGCAATGCCGGGCACAGTGGATACCTTGGAAACCTTTACTGCATCCAGATAAACTGATGGACTCTCACTGTGTGCACATGACTGGTTCAGACAAGTGCTCCACCCACCCTTGTGTAGACCCACAGTCCTCACGGCTAACACAGCAAAGGTTCAGAGCACTTCATTAGCTTGGCCAGAGTTTCAAAGCTGGTGGCAGAGGAGACCAACTCAGAAACTCTATTTTCCCCCATCATGCCTTATTTCTTTGGTGAGAGCAGAAAGGCAAAGACAGGAGAGGAGGAAATGGGTTCATTTGGTGAATACTTTCTAAGCCCTTGTGTGGAAAGCCAGCACTCAGCAGAACCTGTGGACAGCAGCAGTGGCAGGAAGGACAGATCCTGAAAAAGGCCTTTCTGTTTTTTCTGGGTGAGATTCAGGGGCAACATCTGGACCCTGGAGAAGCTGAAATTACTGAGCAGCCTGCACACCTAAATCACAGGTAAATGGCACTTTTTCTTTTTGTTTAAATATTTTATTTATTATTTTTATTTTATGTGTACGAGTATATTGCCTGCATGTATGTGAGTGCACCCGTGTTGTGCAATGCCGCAGAGGTCAGAAGAGGGCTTGGGATTCCCCTGGAACTGGAGTTAAGGACGGTTTGTAGCCGCCATGTGGGTGCTGGGAATCGAACCCTGGTCCTCTGCAAGAGCTGTCAGTGCTCTTAACCGCTGAGCCATCTCTCCAGCTCCATAAATGGCACTTTCTAAGCTCTCCTTTGTACCCAGGAGGGAGAAGCAATGAGGGAAGCCCACTGGAGGGGAGCAGGTGCCAGAACTGAGGGCGCTGTAAACACTGAAAGAGCTGCTCTGCCCCTTCTGCCAGGAGATACATAATATCGTCTCAAATCTCACAGGCAACAAGAGCTTCGGCAAAGGATCCACGGCAGTGTTCCCTTAATGAATTGGACAGTCTGAGTATGGGAAAGAAAACAGAAAACATCTGGGGGGAGAAAAGAATCTTGTCACAGCTTGTTCTTCCCTAAATCACCCTGATTGACATAATCCCCCTCAAATCCTGAAGCAGCAGACACACGGAGCTCCACTGGGCAGCGCAGCGCTTGTGGCTTCTGCAGGCCGCTTCCCCCGTTTCTGCTGCTCACTGCCGTTTTATCTGCATTATGCATCCTTCTTCCTTGATTCTTAGTTATGTTTCCCATTTCTGTTGTCTGGAAACTGGCAGGGACGGTGGTGATGAGCAACACACTTAAATCTTAGAGCCGAGTGGATATGGATGACAGGTATCTGGCTGGAGGAAAATCTTTTTTCTTGTTACAGAAATCTAACTTCTAACAGGTAGTCTTTTTAAGCTTGCAAAGTGTGAAACTTTATGTTTAGCTGGGTTAGATGCAATTTTATCTGATTGCAGGAGGGCCAAAAGCAGTCAAAATACATTTAGTTCAGAAAACCCTTGGAAAAGTATTTATATTATGCATAGCTCTGAATGTCGCCTAGTAAGAAGTATAAATTAGCATTCTGTCCTACATCCTCTAGCCCCTCGGGTCTACCTTCAATTTTCTGGGCCTGTGACGAAGCCTGAAACTAAAAACAAATCCTGCCCAGGGATTAAAGCAACAGCCAGAGCAACCTTGGCCTTGGAAATGAGCACTGTCTGAGGCCTGACGTTTCTTGATAAGTTTCTGGTTATTTCTGCTTGTTAGCAGGTCCCCCAAACAATATTCCAGCTGGTCTTACTCAAAGTTCAAGGGCACAGTCAGACATCTTATTCCACTTGACCAAAGAGGAAGGCTACAGAAGAAGAAGAAGAAATAAAGAACCAGGCTGATGAGAAGGTCTGAAGGAGGATTCCTTTCTACCTGGCATGCTTTGCAACAAACTTTAAGAGCCGGATTGGAGTTCTACCATTCACTATGAGTTTCGGAAATTTCATATTTAAAAATAAGCCCCCAAACTTGTGGAATCTTGATCAAACGAATTTTAGGGGTATATGTGGTAGTATGGCTATAACACCAGAAGCAGGTCCATTGTAACCTCCTTGCTAGTGAGATTTTAGTTCCACTCCCTCCCTCCCATACCCACACAGCTGCCCGAGCGGCTGGGTAGGCTGCCAATCCCTAGCCTGCAGCTTGTTCAGGCTGGCAATCCCACCAGTCTAGGGTGCAGACCTTGCTCCTCACACTGGATGCACTCTATCAGGTAACGCCTTCTCATTCCCTCCCTGTGCCAAACTCCTTCTTGCCTTAGTCTCCAGCGTGTCCCACAGTGCTTTTAGCTATTCTGTTTTGTTGTTTTGAGAGTGACTTACTATGCAGCCCTGACTGGCCTAGAATTCACTATGTAGACCAGACTGGTCTCAAACTTCAGAGATCCATCTGCTCTGCCTCCCAAGTGCTGAATTAAAAGGCATATGCCACCTTTGCCCTCTTGGCCATTCTGAATGGTTAGCTTCTTCTTGTACCCTGAAGTCACTTTCCTGAGAACTGAATCTAATCTGACCTCCAGGGACTGCCATCACACCATTCTGTTTTAATTCTCCCTGTGAGTTTTCCTGTTTCCTTATTTCCTGTTTCACCCTCCCTGAAAGTCTTACCCAGAGCTACTGCTAGCCTGTTCCTAGGATGGGGAGCATGCCAACTAGAGAATTTTGCTTAGGGACAAACAGAGAAGGTGAGAAGTTAATGGAAATGGGAAGGGACAGGAAACAGAGATTTACATGGTAAGCACCTTAAAGTAACACCAAACCTGCACAGCTTGGCCACACCTGAGCAGCATAAATCAAAGAGCAATCAAGTCCAAGGCAGACCAAGGAGGGTCTCAAGGTTGAATATTTAGGTACGGTTAATTGAGGACAAGGCAGGAACAGAAAGGAGTTCCCAGGCTTTCTGTATCAGTCACATTAGTGAAGGTAGTGGTTCCTAACCAGCTTCACAGCCCAGCCACACTTTAGCCTGCTCCGGTGTGATAGCTCTGTTCACTCTTAACATACGACCCAGGGTCACCCCTGGTGACCTTCTCCACCAGAGCTGACTGCACCCTCCTCTTCACACCCACAGTCTCAGCCTTTTGCCTTCTACCCTCACCATGTGTTTCTTTTACTCTTCCTCTCTCTTTTTAAAAATTTTTCTTTTTGCCAGGCGTGGTGGCACACGCCTTTAATTCCAGCACCCCCAGGAAGCGGAGGCAGGCGGATCTCTGTGAGTTCAAGGCCAGCTTGGTCTACATAGTGAGTTCCAGGACAGCTGGGACTACAGGGAGACCCTGTCTCAAAAAGACCAAAAAAAAAACATTTTCTTTTTTTATGTATATGAGTATTATGCTTGCATGTATGTAGGTACACCTGTGTCATGCAATGCCTGAGGATAGAAAAAGGCGTCGGATCCCCTGGAACTGGAGTACACATGGTTTTTAGCCACCATATGGGTGCTGGGATTCAAACCCAGGTCTTCTGCAAGAACAGCTAGTACTCCTAACCATTGAGCCATCTCTCCATCTTTGGATGTCTTATTTAGACCCAAGTCATCCAAATATTTAAAAATATTTACTCAGTTTTTTTTAAAAAATACAATGTTTTTATTACCTCTTTGAGAATTTTATATGTGCCTGCAATGTACTTTTATTATATCACCCCACACTGCTCCCAACTCCTTCCCAATTTATCCCCAATAACTTTGTGGGGGTTTTTATTATTTTATGTGTATGGGTATATTGCCTGCATGTAGGTAAGTGCACACGTGTCATGCAATGCCTGCAGAGGACAAAAGAGGCTGTTGGATCCTTTGGAGTTACTGACCGTTGTTAGCTGCCATGTGGGTGTGGGATTCGAACCCAGGTCTTCTGCAAGAACAATCAGTGTTCTTAACCGCTGAGCCATCTCTCCAGCCCGTTTGTTTTTTGTTTTTTTAAATAACCCACGGAGTCTAGTTTAGGGGGCCATTTGTGAGGCCATCCATTGAAGCATAGTCAACCTACCTTAAACTAACTCTCCCCTAGGAGTAATCTCTTGTCAACAGCTTCTCAGCTAGGGGTACATACGGGCTTATGTGTCCCTCTCTGGTCCACGCTAGAATGTTGACTGGCTTGCTCACAACTATTCAGCAACCATAGCTGCTATGAGTTCATGAAGGCAGCAGTCCTATCATGTCTAGAGGGCCCTGTTTCATCTGGTCCTCTCTAACCTCTAGCTCTTAGTCTCTCCACCCCTCTTCTTTGATGGTCCCTGGGCATTGGGAGGAAGGGATGTGATGTAGCTATCCTATTTGTGGCTGAGCACTCCACAGGCTGCTTTTTGAAACATATTTTGAATTGAAACATGTTTGAGTTCAACAAACATTCACAAACATGTCACCATGTGGCAGACAATGCTTATCATTGTCACCTGACATTTACAAAGTACTGAATCTTAGCCAGGTGTGATCCCTTGACCAGGAAAATGGCCAGCAAGTACTGGATGTCTCCTCAGTGCCAGATTGTTGTTCTGAAGATGTCTTAAAATACCTCACTGATTCCTTATATATAAACTGTATGATCAATAACATTGTTACCTCCACTGTGCAGACAAAATGCAGTGTGGAGAGGTTAGGTGACTTTCCCCAGGGCACACAGTGGATGGCAGAGCTGCCACAGTGACCAGTCCCCAACTCAGGAAGGACAAACTGATCCACAGAAGCTATAACCCAATGTGACAAGGTCCAGGGAGATGAGATGGAAAAGCTCCCAAGGGTCCAAGGAAGACCAAGGAGGCATTGGGGGCCAAGCTAGTAGTGGAGAAACACCTGTGTCTGATCACTGCACTGAAGAAGCACATCCATGGAGAGCTGAGCCAGAGAGCTCACGTCTGCGACTCTTCAGGAGTCCATCTTCGAGGCTCCTAAATTGACTTGTTCCAAAGCACAAATGTTCTTTTCGCATAGGGAACAGCAATGAATGTGATCCAAAACTTAAAACCCCAAAGATTCCCAGACTGCCAGGACAGCACTTCCCTCACAAATGTGCTATTCTATTGCTTGGGACTTCCAACCGGGAAAAAGACCAAGGCAATAACTGCAAACTGCACACCACAATAAATCCTGCCACGTGCCCTCTAGCCTCTGCTCCAGAAACTCCAGGCCTCCAATATTGGCCCCAAATTAAAACCATGAAGACAACTCAACCCTTGTAATATGAGAGTACTTATCAAACTTCTTCCTCAATGTGGCACAAGGGGAGGGAGAGACAAATGGAAGCCTACTTGCCAGTTCTGCTCTCTATTTACTGATGGCTTCTGACTGGTCGCAGACAAGCAAATAATATATTGGGATCCGGGATGCTCAGAGTTTGTGATTCATACTGGGCCCACTGGGATAAAGCTATGAGAGTCAAAATCTTATAATATAATCATTAAAAAAAAAAACCCTAACAAATAGGAAACCCTGTACAGCAGGTACCTAATGGCTCCCAGGCCTGAGGATGAACTGTTTCCTCCAAACAGATAATAAAACCTGCAAGATGCAGCCTTTGTTGCTGGGCTTGGCAACACAGAGAACACAAAGGGGGCTTTTGTGAGAACCACTGCTTCTGTGTAGGTTCACAGCAGCCACCCAGATAGCTGTTTCATCTCTCGACTTCATCCATACAGGCAAAGGACAGTAATTAAAACCAGCCCAGGGACCAGGCAGGAAGGCACACACAGGGCCACTGTAATTAACCTCTGGAAGGTAAGACTGCACATATGACACTGTGAGGACATGGTGTGGGAGTGAGTGCCACAGCCTTCCTTCAGACACTCCTCAAAACAAAAGGCCACCCCGGCAGCATCCTTTCCTTTCTGCACAGTGGTTCCAAGGAAAAATAAAAGTCCTGAAGCTCCCAAAAGTGGCAGCTCACTCTAGGAAGGAGCTTGAAAGGAAAACAGCCACAGAAATTTCCATGTGAGTTACACAGGGCCCTGCTGGGCTCCAGCCTTGCTCTCTAAGGTGGTCCTTCATATCCAGCGGGTTCACAACCCCTTCACTCACATCACACATCAGCAGTGGGCATGGTGCAGGGAATATCTGGTGTTGAAAACCTTAAGGGAAAAGGTGCAGAGGGGGTGGGCTGTGCAGCAAAGGGGACTCTAAGTCACTGGGGGCCCCATCTGACTATCCTGATTCAGTAGGTCATGGAGAGGGCCAGACAAGTTTAACAAACACCTGGGTGCCCCTCCTACTAGCGGCTGTGGTGATTTCTTGGAAACTGCTGATGGCACAGAAAGCAGTGCTTGCCAACATTCTCACCAAAGAGGCAGAAGATTCCAGAAGAGAAGGGAGGGACACAGTCTAGAGGAGGGCATGGGCTTGGTGGGTGGTCACAGCTCTAGGCAGAATCAGGGCAAGAAGCTGGACCAGACGCCCCCTTCTCCCCCAGCAGGCCATGGTGCCTTCTCAGTCTTGGAGCCCTCCCTGATCCAGGTGGGGATCACAACACATAGGCTTTTACCTCAGTGCACAGAGGCCTGGCTGAGGGACAAAACACGAGGCTTCCCTCTGCGTCTGGGCTTCTTCATGTCAGGTGGTCAGACTAGATGGAACTAGGCTGCCAGGGACGATGCTTTGGCTGAGGAAGTGAAGTCTGAGGCTTTGCCTTGATGTTATACACAAAAAGCAACTGAGTGGCCCTACAAGCCATGGGCAAAGGAAACAGCTCTATCCTAAAAGAGATCTAAGGTTTGCTCAGATGTTTTTAACATTCTCCAATTCTCCCTGATGACCTCTTTTGTCAAATAAGAATGCCTACCCTTAGTTGGGTGTGGTGGCGCACGCCTTTAGTCCCAGCAATTGGGAGGCAGAGGCAGGCCAATCTCTGTGAGTTAAAGGCCAGCCTGGTCTACATAGTTCCAGGTCGAAATACTAATATGATAAAATAATAATAATAATGATGATGCCCATCCTTACTGGGACTGGGATTGGGATTACAAAGCTCAGAACAGAAAGCAAGTATTTGAGAGATCTCTGTCAAAAGCTTAGTACCAACCCAGTGAGGGAGGTCAAGACACAGAATCAAAAAGAGAGAACACAGGTTCAGAGCCCAGCTCTGTGGCCATTGAAATGCTATTCCAACTCTCCCAGGCCTCGGCTTCAGAGAGGATGCACTGAGAATATGCAGGGCTAACAGAAAGAGAAACGGTCTGCCTAGAGAGCGCGTGATAAAAAAGAGCTGGCCTTCTGGGCTGGAGAGATGGCTAAGCGGTTAAGAACACTGACTGTTCTTACAGAAGACCTGGGCTCAATTCCCAGCACCCACATGGCAGCTAACAGCTGTCCATAGCTACAGTTCCAGGGGATCTGATAGCCTCTTCTGTCCTCTGCAGGCATTGCATGACATAGGTGCACTTACCTACATGCAGGCACCACACTCATACACATAAAATAATAAATAAAATATTAAAAAAAAAAGAGCTGCACTTCTACAGTGCCTCACCTCACAGCGTACAGAAGACCCCCACTAGCTGCATCTCTACAAACTTATTCCATCCATCCTTGCCACAGAATGCTGATACCTCTCAGGCACAGTGGCAATGAAGGCCAATGCCTCCAGGAACCCGTGCAACCTAGGAGTGTGGGCAACTTACCAGAGCATCGATGAGAACTTCGGCCCCCTCTTCACTCTCATGGAGGGTGTCTATGTCTGTCAGCTCCTGAAGCAGATCGACCACGGCTATGGACACATGTAACGAGCATTAAGGACATCATATGCACACTGAAGCCCTGCTGGTGTCCTGTTCAGATCTTCCACTTCTTCCTCGAGTGTGTCTAATGCACTCAGGTTTTATCAACCTCTTCCCACAGTGGGGTCTTGGTAATGTAGCTGACTGACTCACTTGGTCTCGTCTCTTTCCACCTTCCTGATGACTGAGTTCATAGGTTTACTGCATTTTCATAAATTTGTAAATTCAAACAGATCATTTTGGAGGCTGCTTTTCCACTACCTTTGACCTTGTCTTGTCTGACCCAGCTCACCTGCAAAGGCAGGAGTGGGGGCTGTATCCACTGTGGGGGTCTTCAGAGATCAGGGCAGGCAGAATTGCTTAGAAATGTAGAGGGCAGGGTTACACAGGGTAGCACTAGGCCCATCCAGCTGCCCTCCCCTCACTCCACATAAGGAAGGTGTGGTGGTTTGAATGAAAATATCCCCCATAGGCTCCAAGTATTTGGATATTTTGTCCCCAGATGGTGGCGCTGTTTTGGGAGGTTTTAGAAGGTGTGGCTATCCTGGAGGAAGAACGTCACTGGGGGTGGGCTTAGAGAGTTCTTAAGCCTTGTTGGATCTCCAGTTGCTCACTTGCTTCCTGTGCCTGCGAGATGATGTGAGAGCTTGGCTTCTGCTGCTCCTGCTCCAGCCACCTCCAGCCACCATGCCTCCCCACCATGATGGACTGTAATTCCCTTGGAGCCATAAGCTCAAATAAACTCTTCCTTCTATAAATTGTTTGGGTCAGTGTTTCTATCACAGCAACAGAAAAGTGACTGATACAGAAGGTGAATAATGAGAACTAAACACAGGAAAAATAGGAAAAGAGAGCAAAGAATAAGAGAAAGGAGACACGAAAAGGGAGTTAGGTTTGAAACTAGAATGCAGGACCAAGCTTCCCTTCCCTGATGAAACTCTCCTCTCTCCCATCTACTCCCCATCCCCACTTGTGCTCAGATAACCTGCATTCACTGAATGCCCATGAAGAACGAGGCACCACAAAGTGATAAAGGAAAATCCATTTCTCATTCTAGGCCTCAATCTCTTCATTTGTGACATGATGATCAAAGATATTTTAAGAAATCACATGCTATAGGCAATAAGCAACATGTAACAGACAAGAAACAGACATGGAACTGTACACATCCTGAATGGAGCTGGAAGGTGACTTGCTAAAAATACACTGGTCAGAAACCAGGCAACTGAAGGATGGGGGCAGACAAAACAGAACCACGGCAATAAAAGCAGAGCTAGAATGTGAGACACTTGAGAGAAGAAAGTGAGGATCAGGGGTGAGGAGAAGCAGGGACAAAGTTCTAACCAGGAGCCGAAAAAACTGTGAAAGTACCCTGGTGAGATGGCTCAGTGGGTAAGAATACTTGCTACTCAAGCAGGAGGACATGAGTTCAGATCCCTGTGCCTGTATAAGCCAGGCACAAGAAGATGGCTGGGGCTTGCTGGCCACCAGCTTAGCTCCAGGAGAGAGACTTGTAGCCAGGGAGTAAAGCAGAGAGTGACAGAGCAGGACACCCAACATCCTTCTGTGGCCTCCTCTGTGAATGTGTGCATAGGCTTGCACACTGCACACACGCATATACCACATTCACACATACATACATATATGCACATATAATAAAGTAAAAAAAAGAGAAAAGCTTAGAAAAGAAAAGGTTATGAAAAACTAAGGCAGAGAGCACTAGGGTGCTGTAGGCACTGAGTCAGGGTGATGGCCAGGGAAGGTGGGAGTCAGGCCTGAAGGGAGAAGACCCAAAGCTGCTACACAGGGATTGCAGAAACAAGGCAAGGTCAAGCCAGGACAGTTCCACTAGCACCAGAAAGTAAAACAAGAGGTGGGACATACTGACAAGATCGGAAGAGGAGCTGGCTGCTGGCTGTTGGCTGCTGGTTTGGGGAAAGATCTCTTGCTGAAAGAAAATTTTCTTAGAGGTTTACTGACCAGATGATGCTAGGTAAAATGTTGCCATGCATATTAAATAAGCATGTTCCTATGCTTTTATATCTCATATTTAAGGAGTTTTCAATAATAATTGAATAAATTAAGGGATTTCTTAGATGAAGGGTAATTAACATTTTATTTTCCCTAAGACTTTTAATAATTTATGGTGGAAGTAAATAACAGATCTTTATTCTCTATGATTACAGTAATGTCAGTAGCCATAATTACCTGAGTGTAGTCACGTTTGAACTTGGCTTGCATCCCTCCATACACTGCTATGAAAGGGGTGGCCCATTGTCACGGTGGACCTAACATTGTCCCTGAGCTCCTGTGGTGACTTTAGGTACTGTAAGCATTCTGAGCTTGACCTGTCTTGTTGGTGAAGTGGCGATCACACTTAGTCATGCAATGCTATTATGAGAATTCAGTACCTGGCCCTGTTCCGATAATAGTATTTAAAATGATGGCCTTTATGACAGTGACTGTTTCAGCCTTCATAGAGGGAGAACTGCTAATTCCTCCTTAGCAGTAGCTCTAGGCTACTTTCTAGGGGTTAATTTGGTAGCTTTTAAAAAATCAATTTAAATGATTTATGTATTTTGGTTTACTCTGTATCAAGTGTGACTGGTATTAAAGATGAAACCTTTCGGCTCACACAGGTACAGAGCAAAGATAACATCATGACCCCCGACCACAAACTCCGCTAGCTCATCTGCTGTCCCATCAGATGCACTGACTCTCCTTGACCTGCAGTGGGGTTGTGTCTCAATAAACGCATCACTGAGATGAAAATATTTTAAGACAGAAATACACATAATACTCCAAAGCTATCGCACATAGCTTAGCAGGGGGGATACATATAGAGTATTGGGTGTTCACTCTCACAGTCACACGACTGACCAGGAGCTATAGCTCATGGCTACTGCCCAGCATCAGACAGAATATTGTACTACCTGCTAATAATACGGGAAAGATAAAAATTCCGAAGTCCAAGTGTGGTTTCTACTGAATGCAGGTCCTTTCATACCCAGTAATGTCAAAAAATCGAGTCGAACATCATAACTTGTCTCTTGAATACATTTTATGAATAATTACTACATATTAGTGATACTGCTTATTATTATAACGATACTGATCCAAAATCCAGATCCTTATCCTACAGATAGGTGATTGATGGATGGATACAGAGAGGGGTGTGTGGGTGGATGGAGGAATGGGTTCGTGGATGAAAGGGTTGATGGGTGGATGGATAGAGGGGTGGTAAATGGGTGGTTTCATCTTTAATACCAGTCATGTAACCTTGCCCAAGTCCCTATATTTATGGCTCAGCTTCTCTATCTACAAAATGGGAGTGATGGTTCTGTCCACCTGATCTCTCTGTATAGCCATAAGAAACAAAAGAGATCAGTTCCATCAAAGGTCATGGAAGGTAAAAAGCTCAGAAAACATGGAAGTACTAAACACAGAGAGTTGGTCAAATGTCCTTACAGAACATCCAAACTTTCACTGTTGTCTTCATTTTCCTGACAACTTCTGAAGCTTAAAATTCAAGCTAACAATATGGTCTCCTTTCTGGCTCTCAATGGGTTGGAACATCTAATTTTATATTTCAGTTATGCTACATACAGATTGGCCAATCTTTGTTCAGAATGTAAGGTCTTTTGGGCCACAAATTACTTATCTTTGATTAGTCTCACACTGTGTGCCAAATGTATCACATTAAACCTATGATCTTGGGGAGACTGACAATGGTAATTTTATATAAGAACCTAATGATGCTAACTTTTTACCAAGAAAAGTCATTTCTTATAATGTTCTAGTAGATTCGCTCCTTGCTTGCTTTCCTGCCTCATTTGAGAAGTCAAATGGGGAATGAGCTGGTCACCAGGTCTAACAAACATCTTATCAATCCCACCACTAAGTGATTTTATGTAAATCTCCAACTTTCCCCAAATAGCATTCCAGCAAGGTGGTAATGAATCCACAGTTGTGGTCAACACCTAGGTAATGGAGTATGACCAGAAAGAAGAATGAGAGCCAGAGCTATAGATGGACAGACAGGGTCCCACTCTATCCTGAGGAGAACACTCAGCGTGGCCTGTGCCCACCCAGCCTTCTTCATAGGCAGACACTGGGCATGGGTGATGGGCTTTTTCCATTGTAGTTACAATTTCATTTTACAAGGTAAAACCTCTCCGGTCCAAGAATAATAGGAAAATAGAGAGCCTGTCTCTCTGAGAATTACTAAAACACAGTTTTTGATAGGCTATTTTGTCATGTCAAGAAAAAAGGCCACCCCACTCACTCCTGTCCCTGTCCACTGCTGGGGCAACATCATCGTATAATAATAGGGAAGTAGAAAAGACCAGCTGGGCACAAAATGGCCCATAACACAGTGGCTCTTGGAGAAAGAATGATGTTTCCTTTTGTTATAGGTTGGTTTTTTTTTTTTTTTTTTTTTCCTCTCTAGATATGTAGTTTTTGTCCTGCTCACCCTTAGTCTTGGCACAGAAACTGTTAATTTTATTAATATCTGCTGAGATGTGTCCACAAGAAACAAAGTTATTTAAAAAGGAAAAAGACATGCATTGAACAGATGGTTTTTAAAAGTAATTAAAAAAAACGATTTAAGAAAGCAAACCACTATAGATTCAGAGGATACAACTGATTCAATACAGCAAATGTGGTTGTTCTTAAAATTAAAAAAAGTTTTTATTTTATTTGCAAGTAGGATAGTGATTAGATATAGCTGAATTAAAGCAGATAGTTTTTAAACACAGATAACATGGTTCTTACTCTCCTTTTAATACAGCAGCACAAAGCCCCCAAGAATGAGCCTGGACTCTTAATTTATATCAACACTAGATCAAACTAATACGAAGAAGGTGTACTCATTCAATCATTCAACACTGCATACCAACTAGAACAAGGAGGCATCGACATGCCACAGGGGAAATGTTCAAAGCAGGCCACAACTACCCCAGCTTTCCAAGGACATGAGCTTCATTTAACATTCATAAACATGATGAAACATTATATTGAGTTCTTTTTCCTAAATTGTCATTTTAACTCAAAACAACCCTCCTAATCTAAGTATGCTCTTCGGGGCCAATGAGATGGCTCAGTGGTTAAGAGCACTGACTGCTCTTGCAGAGGACTCAGGTTCGTTTCCCAACACCTACATGGAGGCTACGAACCGTCCGTAACTCCAGTTCCAGGGGATCTGATGCCCTCTTCTGACCTCCATGGGCATTGCAGGACACGGGTGCACTTACTTATATGCAGGCAACATATTCATACACATAAAAATAAATAAATTTAAATACATTCTTTGGAACATATGTAACTGACTCCA
This sequence comes from Nannospalax galili, assembly GCF_000622305.1. Classification (NCBI taxonomy): domain Eukaryota; kingdom Metazoa; phylum Chordata; class Mammalia; order Rodentia; family Spalacidae; genus Nannospalax; species Nannospalax galili. Next base: position 196,015 of record NW_008357924.1, read on the forward strand.
AAAACAAGAGTGGCCTATCAATACATATTACCTAGGAAGTCAGATGATACATGAGGAAAAGAAGTAAATTCTAGAAATCTCAAAATGATTAACAGCTCCTAGAGAAAACAACAGCTCAAGATATGCAAGTCTTGTTAGCCAGTGCTTGCAGGGAAGCAGTGAAGCAGGAATCAACTCCTTCCCAGTCCAATTAGAAAAAAAGCCCCTTGGCAGCACAAACCCTTCCCAGCCCTATTCTTGTTCATTAACGCGGGTCTATGACACAGGGCACCCTAGACGTTGTGCACACCCTCTGGGATAATACAGTGTTGCGGTCAGTTTATTCCACTTTAGCATTCTCAGACCTAAACTGCTCAAGTTCAACTGGTCCCTGGTGGTCTATGAAAAACCTGTCTGGTCCCTCCTTTCCAAATTCCCACCATTATTCTTCACAAAACCCCAAAGGCCAAAGCTGTAAGTTCTCCTGCTCTCTAGTCTGAGAAGACAGTAATTTAGAAAACAGTGGTCATATCACTCCCCAAAACTGTTCCACACAAACAGGAGCTATCCTGTTCACACCAGCAAAACCCTAACTCCTCACTCCCTGCATACCAGTGTGCTCTACACTGGACTGGTGACTTAACATTACAACCAGATCTCACTTTTCTGAATCACAGGGGGTAGAGGTGGGGCAGAAGGAACAAATTTTGTTTTGGAGACTCGCTATTAAAGACCAGAGCCCTTCATTACAGAGCTGTAGCCACAGTTCTTTTTTAAAAATAAACCTATGGCCCTGATATCCTGATGAGCTTGAGGTGACTACAGGAGCAAAACCACATCAGCCTGCAGCATGGGAAGAGACCATGGAAACAAGCGTGAAATGCCCACCAGAAGCTGCCCATCTCCAATCCCCTATTCTAACCAGCCCCAGGCCGGGATGGTACTCTGCTCCTTAGAGCTCCGCGGCATTTCCTGGGAAATTACTCCACCAGATAGTAATCTGAGATCCAACATGGCTTAATCGTACAATGGAGGAACCCACAGGCACCAGTGATCTACCTAAAGGACTTCAGCATTGCCTCCGTGACTGGCATTCCAGCTGAGCACATGGCAAATGACATAAAACAGGGAACTCGTGCATTTGGTGCATCTGGTGAATTTGGTAGCAGAAGGGGTGTCAGCTACCATCTGGGATTTACCTCCCCTTGTTTATTCCTCCTGTTCCTTTAGGCAAACAGAAAAACTAGCTTAGGCCGGGCCATAACCAAACTGTTATTTAGTAATGCCTAAGAAAAATATTATTAGATGCACTTTTGGTTTTATTTTTCTGTAGGAATACTTCCAGTTGGCTCACATGGGGGGGGGGCAACTCTAAACATGTTTAAATGATTTACTTCATAGGAAACTGTTTTAAAATGCAGCATTTTGAGAAGGCAGCAGTTGTTGCTTTCCACCTCACGCTTCCAGTAAACACATTTAAAGTAATGCTTCAATGCCATAGGGGCTTGGGGGGGGTCGTCCCCTCACCCTAGCTCTTCTTTCATGCACCAGAATTCCCCTGTGCAGCCAGCCCAGAGCCATGGCAGGGCTCCAGCACAGACAGCTGACAAGCCTCACCAGCAGCAGCCATGCAGAGCGCTGGAATCAACTCGGAGGCCGCTTCTCACGGTTGAAAGGACGAGGCACAAGCTGTTTTCTCACATCCACTGCCTCTTAAGGTTACAACAAACCAGATTCTGATCCAATTAAAATCCCTACCGTTTATGTTTTCTCTGAGAAGGACAAAGCAAAATGACCTGAGCTTGCTGGTAACACAACCAGCTACGTATGGTCCTAGGTGATAAACGAAGAGTTAAAAAAGATGAAAAATTTAAGTCATGACTGCCATGAAATTGTTTATTCATGGGAAGGTGTTTCAGGCAGTTACAGCTGTACAACAGTAAATTGTTAACAACCGTTTCCTGAAGAAAAATTTCCATTATAGATCACAGATAAGACAAGAGGCAGAGTGCCACATTGTGGGGAGATCACTGCTCCAACAGCAGACGATATGTCAGCTGTAAGTCAAGAGGGTCTACCCTTTCCTGAAATTGCTTTCAAGAAAAATTGTACTTTGAGGAGGATGACATTTACCCTAATTGCTGCATCTAATTAAAATTAAGGTAATTAAAAAATTTTGAATGCACTTTAAATGTGACGTACCATAATTAAAAATCAGATTTTAAAAAATATCATTAGGGCAGTTGGGTGAAGTTTGGTAGAGAAGAGGGAGAAGAACAGTTTAACTCTCAGGCAACAGGAGGGAAATGGCAGACTGTCAAAGATATTATACGGAAATGTGTTTTGTTTTGTTCTGTTTTGTCTTTCTTTTTAGAGACCAGAACGTAACAACACAGACCATCTGTGTCCTTGCCTTCCCCAAGCACACTGACGTCGAGCAGCACGGCTCATGTCAGTCTTCTCCCCAGCAGGAACCCGGTTGGCAATCCGCAAAACATTTCAAGTTAGCAGGAAGAGAAGAAAGAATGGGAGCTGTGTTTCCAGAAACAAAATAGATAATTTCTGTCTTAATACGCAGGGTGACATGTGACCAAACAACTCTGTTAGGGAATAGTAAATCTCATAGAGGAGACGGCAGGCCTACTGGAGGGAGCAGCAGCCTTGACCTCCATCCAGTCAGCTGTCCAACATCTAGTTCAGATCTGTCACTAAAGAAATGAACAGGGAGGCTGGAAAGATGGCTCAGCAGTTGAGAACACTGGTTTTTCTTGTAGAAGACCCAGGTTTGACCCAGCACCCACATGGCAGCTAACAACTGTCTGTAACTCCAGTTCAAGGGGATCCAACAGCCTTTTCTGTCCTCTGCTGGTACTGCACAACACGGGTGTACTTACCTACGTGCAGGCAATACACACAATACACATAGAATAAAAATAATAAATAAAATATTTTTAAAAAAGAGAAACGAACGGCCATGGAGGCTGCGGAGATAATTCAGTGAAGCACTTGCCTTGCAAGCTTGAAGACACAAGTTTAGTCTCCAGAACCCACATTAAAAAGCTCAGCATATTGGGGCACACTTGTAATCCCAGTGATGGCAAGATGGAAAGCGGAGATAGGTGGGTCTCTGGAAGTTTGCAGGTCAGCTACCCTGGCCTGAAGCTCCAGACCAATGAGAGACCCTGTCTCAAACCAAAGGTAGAAGGTGCCTGAGGACCCACATCTGAGGTTGTCCTCTGACTTTCACACATTCACTATTCATCCCCCTACCCCAACATACACAAATAAAAAATAATAATAAAAGACCAAAGAAACAACAAGTAAGGCACTAGGCTAAGGTCTGAGGGGATTCTGACGTGTACTATTCAGTATGTAAATCAAAAGGTGGCATCATAACCAGAATGCTCAGTCACTCAATCTGAGGGCCACATAGTACCATAAGTGAACCAATCTTTCTTACACTAAGTACCTGCAACAGACAGAATGAATGTTTACATCCTTCCCCAAATTCCGATGTTGAAACCCAATTTCCAGAGTGTTAGAACTTGGGATTTAGGGACTTTAGGAAGAGACAGGTCAACAGGCCAGAGCTCTTATGAGTGAGATTAGTGTCCTTATAGAGAAGGCCCAGCAAGCTTCTTGTCCTTTCCCCACGGAACAACACGACAAGAAAACAGCTACCTGCAAACCAGGAAGCAGGCCCTTACCAGATACCATCACACTGCTACAACAGCCCGAGCTGACAAAGAAAATGTGCACAACATGCTTATGGAGTGATGCTGCCTGAGTATCTGGTACAGTAGGTGGCTGCTGAGTGCCCATCACTGTGCTTGGCACATAACAGACACTCATGCATGTGTATGAATGAACTCATGAGACCAAGCTCACTCCAAAACAAGCTAGTTGACCAGAGTTCTCATATAACCAGAACTCCACAGCAAACCCTGGTGAACAGTTGTCAATCCAGGGACAGGCTGAGCAGTTCTTAATAGGAACATTACCTGAAGAGTCAGAAATGTCTTACGATCGCCCTTCAAGAAGCCTACATTAAAATTATTCACTGACTTATTTCTGTGAGAATTATCAGTCAGGAAAGAACCTAGTCAGATATGCTCTCAGGAGAGAGATTACCAGAAAGATGAAAATAACATGAAACAGCGGCAGACTCCCCATGAATATCACTCAAACAGACTCACTACATTTGTCTCTTACCTGTGGAAATCTGGATTCAAACAGAACAACTATTGGAGGAGAATCTAGTTTAATGAACATAACCCCATCCACAGGCACATCAAAAAGCTTTTACATTAGAGCGACTGCACATCTGACAGCAGAGACAAAGTATGGAATGGTTTTGGAATCATGACTCAAATTCAGTTACAAGGAACATTTACTAAGTGCATTTTATGTACCAGAAGCTATGCATGGTGTGTTGACGTCTCTAATCTCCTCGATAACACCGAGCGTTGAGGTTGTAAACTCTACTTTTACAGGTGAAAACACCACATTTTACATACACACAAAAAACAGAGTCTGGGTATCAAACTCAACTTGTCTGTTTAGGTCTAATGCTCATTCAACAAATATGAAATGTTATTTACTAGGCATTCACACATGGTCTTTTTTAAGGAATTGGAAAAGAGCAGTAGACAAAGCAGACAAGCTTCTCCATCCTCTAGACATGCCACTGCACGCTCTGTCACGGTTCACTGCCTCTCTAGCCGCAACCTCACAGGGCCATCTGTTAGCAGAATGATGTCTAGATCAACACACTCAAATCTGTCCTGGCCTTTCCACAATAAGAATCTTCCAAATTCCGGTAGTGAAAATTGATGCTGTTGGTGTATGAACACATCCACCATAGCATGTTCCAGCAACTAACAACAGAGACCAGGACAATTAAGATTTGCTCAAGGCTTGTGAATAGATAAGATGCAGATTTTCAGATGAGTAAAGGAGCAGCGTATTTCAGACAGAAATAGAACAGCAGAGGTGACAGCAAACATCAGTGGAGATAGGCAGGAGCAGAGAGTAAACCGCTTTCCCCGCACCAGCCTTCTACCTAGGACAGATCTGAAGGATATCTGTATTATCGTGGCCCAGCAACCCGAGAAGCGACTGTACCGCGCTCAGCTCCACCAGAAGGTGGTACAGGTCTGGCATGGTGGCTACCACATGCATCTCCTGAATGATGTCATTGAGGTCCAGCTCAGATTCCATGAACCTAGAAGGGAAGAAAGAGGACAGGGTCACTGAAAGGCAAGGGGTGCTCTCTGCATGCAGGAGTAAACAGCAGCACAATCTAGACTGACACAATCTGTCAAAGTGTCTACGGCAGACCAACCAAGAAGTACACTCACCCAAACATCATACTGTCACAGGATTTCCTTGGGAAATCGATTTCCTCATTACAAAAATCAATCTTGGATTCAGATCTCATTACAGGGGTCCCCTTCCTCCTGCAGTCACAGCTGCCTTTTAAGACCCTCAAAGAATTTTGCACCAATAAATGATCTGCCTGACAGTCCTATGGATTAGCTACCATTACCCCTTGGGCTACAATTCACTTTTTTGCCCTGGACTGGCTATGCTACTAATCCAAAGAGGGTTTCTGTTACTCCTCTCTTCAGATTAAGAGCCTCTCATCCAAAGGAAGAGAAGGAAAGGCTGCAGCCTCCCACAGCCACCCTCTTCCCTCATACCCTCTCCAGTGAGTGGAGAGGCAGGTCCCAGGTCAAGCAGACTGAGTCTCTGGAAAACTCTAATCACTCCCCGCCCGCATGCAGTATGACACATCACTGACATGTCCACCCTGAACCTTCCCACAAACCTTTGCCCAGGCAGGAGAAGCAGGGCTACTTTCCAGTCCCTTTGCATGCCCTCCCTATTGCCTGATGTTGAAAGAATGCCCACTGCATCTGGATGAACACAACAGGAAGGTTTGTTCTCAGAAGCAAATGAACTAATGCATATACAGCAATCGATGAATACCTGACCCACAGTGATTGAGGGGACGCAGTGGCTACATGGGCTCCAGAGCTCAGTGGCCCCTATGTCTATCTCTCCTGTATGTGGGGATAACAACAGTACCCATCCTGTAGGGCTGCTGTAGAATAAAAGTAAATGCATACATAGTACTCAGAGCAGAGCCTAAGGCGTAAGAAGCAGTAGGAATCTGCTTACCGCTAGCACTGTGCTGCTGCTGTTACATGTCCACCTTCTGTTCCTAAGGTAGGAACTCAATCTTGTATCTCTTATGTTGTCACCACATATGCTCATCTCACTGAGTGGAGGCCACAAGGAACAGGGACGTATGCAGGGCATTTTGAAGCCATACAGGATTCATCACCTCCTAGATGCCAAGGGCTAGGTAGACAAGAATCCAGATTCCAGAAGGAACAAAACCTAGAGGCTACAGCATTTTTTTTTTTTTTTTTTTTTTTTTGTGGTCTTTTTGAGATAGGGTCTCCCTGTAGTCCCAGCTGACCTGAACTCACTATGTAGTCCAGGCTGGCCTGAGGCCAAGGGCGTAGGAAACAAAAATCCAGAGTCCAGAAGGAACAAAACCTAGAGGCTAACGCCTTTTTTTTTTTTTTTTTTTGGTCTTTTTGAAGCAGGGTCTCCCTGTAGCCCCAGTGTCCTGGAAGTCACTATGAAGACCAGGCTGGCCTTGAATTCACAGAGATCAGCCTGTCTCTGCCTCCTGAGTGCTGGGATTAAAGGTATGCGAGGCGTGCGCCACCACGCGCAGCTAAACTACAGTTCTTTAAAACATGCCCATAGTTTACACAATATCCCTTATTGTTGTTTTTCCCATCGTTATTTTAAAACACTTATGTATATGTATTATCATTATAAAATGTTACTTTTCACAAAAACAAAAAACTGGGAGTAGAAAGACAAGCCATGTACACAGAAGTCATCCATAATCATCCAAAACAGAAATAACTAATGCTGGAATTCTAGTGTGTCTGAGTCATTTTTCTCAATTCTTAGCCTTTTTCCCCTAAAAGCAAGTCTAAGCGGTCTATAGTTTGTTCAATTTTGCTGTTGTTAACATTGGTTGAATATTAGTTTATGACAGGAAAAGTCAATTCCTGACAAACTGCTGTGGGTCCTTCTCCCAAGAAGTCCCTTGCTGACCGCAGCATTCTCTCGGGCTTGCTGAGCCGAGTTGCTCCCAAATCTTTCTCAATATAGTGCTCCAGGAACAGACTACCAATCAATCAGAGTATGTGAATGACTGTTTATTTGAAATTCCCATTGTAAGTCATAAATTTTAAACAGCTACACAGTATACACTCATATTGATGTACTGTAATTTATATAACCAATCCCCCTTGTCAGGCATTCAGATAGATTCCAAATTTTCCCCCTATAACAAATGACACATAGATGTTGCATTCATAATTACTGTGTTGGGATAAATTCCCAGGAAGGAAAGTGCCAGGTCAAAAAGTGTGCATGACTTAACAGATTTTGATTTATTCTGTCAGAAAGGCAGCAACTGTGTATGAAGGACCTGTTTCCTCTTACCTTCTTCCTAAGTAGTATTATCTACTCAAAATCTCCTCCAATGCAAGATGGCAAAGAAGGCTCCTTAAAAATTTGTGTTTCTGCCAGGCGTGGTGCCGCACACCTTTGATCTCAGCACTGGGAGGCAGAGGCATGCAGATCTCTGTGAGATAAGAGACTAGCCTGGTCTACATAGTTTCCGGCCAGATGGGGCAATAGGAAGACCCTGTCTCAAACAAACAAAAATATTGTGCTTTGCCCACTTTAAAATCAGGATGCTCATCTTATTTGATTGATAAAATGTTCTCTATACTGGGGCTGGAGAGATGGCTTAGTGGTTAAGAACACTGGTTGTTCTTGCAGAACACCCGGGTTCAAATCCCAGCACCCATATGGCAGCAAACAACTGTCCGTAAGTCCAGCCCCAGGGGATCTGACAGCCTCTTCTAACCTCCACAAGCACTGCACAACACGGGTGCACTTACCTACATGCAGGCAATACACGCATACATATAAAATAAAATAAAATAAATTAAAACAATGTTCTCTATACGAAGGACACTAATCTCTGTCAAGCTATAAAAAGTAAATAAACCAGAAAAAATATTGGCCTTTTAATTTGTATTCTATGCTTTTTGGACATAATGGTTTTTATTTTTATTTATTTATTAACATAAAGGTTTTCAAAAATCCAGGTAGTCAAATCTTTGCCTTTATTAACTTTATTTCATACATATACTGAGCCAAGTTTTATTCTGCTAATACCAGATTATTTCATGATGTACTTTAAGTTTTTATATTTACATGTTTTATTCATCTAAAACTTAGTTTAACATACTATAGGGCAAGGTCAACTTTATTTTCTACAAATATTGGGCCAGCTGTCTTGATACCATATCTAGCCATCCCCCACACATTTGAAGAAATATTATCTATCATACACTAAACTATAATGCATATTTCCATCTGTTTCTAGGTTTTCTCTCTGTTTCACTGGTTTATGAACTTCTGATCATCCACATCTCCACACTGCTGTTGCTGTATCATCTGTTACTGTGAAACACATCCTCTTTATTCCTTGCTACTCTTATCTGTTTATTAAACTTCCTAATTATTTTATCCAGATTCTCTCCCAATAGCACTTTTTAAAGACATTTTTATTTTTTATTTATTTATTTTTTGCCCCTTTAATCTTTGGTAATACTTTCCTTTTGGGTGTTTAAGGCCATACAGCTGGTCCAGATAAATCGATTTATTTTTACTATTAAGGTCGTTTGAGGATCTGTTCCTCAGGGGTCACCATGGGCTTGGGAGGAGCCCCTGGCTCCTTTCTTTTACCAGTTCCACCTATGTGAAGAAAAGCCAAAGGCCCTGCTCGACCATGGTTGGCTTCGCTTGGAAGCATGGAGGAAATGATTCCTCTGTGTTGACCCTCCTCTTTGCAGACTGGACACTGGTTCAAGTCCATCTGGTGGGGTCTCCTCGGCCTCCTTGATCAAGAGAACAGGTGACCCACCACAATTACAGGACATTTTGAGAGATGCTCATAGTCCCCTGGAACTAGTCAATCTAGGAGGGCAAGGAGCAAAAAGTGTCCTTTATGTCCCTCTGACCAAATTATTATAGGCCTCAAAGTATGTCTGTTAAACACCCAAGAAGGTTAGTTCCACAAGTCTGGTACTTTTAATTACTGTGTGTCATGGAGATAAATCTTGGGCAAAGACCACTTGTTCTCAGATAAACCTTACCATATATTTCTTCATCTGCTATGTATAATTTGTCAGTCGGCTGTAGGTTCACTCAGTCTAGTTTTCAAAACTAGCTAGACATTGTTTCTCTCGCATTGTCTCACCCCTCCATCATGGTTTTCCCACTTAAGGTGCCCCAATTTCCCTCCTTTCTCCCTTACTAATACCCTTCTCCTATGGTCCTACCTCTCTTGAGCTCCTTCTTTCCCTTTATCCCCTAGGTTCCTTGTATACCCTTCGCTCCCCCCTCCCTTAAACTAACCTAATTTTTGTCTCTATCTCCCTTACTAAGGCCTGTTTCCTATTGTTCTTCTCATTCAGGTTCTTTCTTTTCCATTACCTCTCTGTTTCCTTTCCATTATCCTGGTTCCTGTAGTTATGTCTGTTTGCATACTTATTTATCAGAGTCTGGTTCTAGAATCCACATATGAGGGAGAACATATGTCGATTTTTTTTTTTCTGAGTCTGTGTTACTTCACTTAGTATAACAGTTTCTAGTTCCATCCATTTACCTGCAAATTTCATCTTTCTTTATTGCTGAGTAAAACTCCATCGTATAAATGAACCACATTTTCATTATCCACTTGTCAATTAGGTTGCTTCCATCTCTTAGCTATTGTGAAAAGAGCAGCAACAAACATGGATGTACAAGTGTCTCTGCAATAGGATGAGTTCTTTGGGTACATGCCAAGGAGTGGTATAACTGGGTCAAACGGTAGGTTCATTTGTAGTTTTTTAAGAGTTCTCCACACTGCTTTCCATAGGGTTGAACAAGTTTGCAGCCCCACCAGCAGTGGATGAGCGTTCCCCTTTCCCCACATCCTCTCCAACATTTGGTATCATTTTTTCTCTTGATCTTAACCAGTCTGGCTGGGGTAAGATGAAATCTTAAAGTGGTTTAATTTCCATTTCTCTAATTATTAGTCATGTTGAACATCTTTTAAGATGTTTCATAGCCATCTTTACTTCTTCTTTTGAGAACTCTCTGTTCAGCTCCTTAGGCCATATTTAATTGGGTTGCTTCTTGTCTTGGTTCTTTGTTTTTTGAGTTCGTTATGTATTCTGGTTATTAAACCTCTGTCGGATGTGTAGCTGGTGAAGATTTTCTCCCAATCTGTGGGTTTTCTGTTTGCTTCCTTGGTTGTCTCCTTTGATGTACAGAAGCTTTTTAGTTTAAAGAAGTCCCATTTTTTAATTCTTGCCCTTGTTTCCTGAGCAATTGATTTCTGGTTTAGAAAATCCTTTCCTACACCTATATCTTGTAGGTTTTTCCCAATGTTTTCTTTCAATAGTTTCAGAGTTTCAGGCTTTATATTGAGGTCTTTGAGCCATTTGGAATTGACTTTTGTGCAGGGTGAAAGATAGGGGTTTAGTTTCATTCTTCTACAAGTGGAGATCCAGTTTTGCCAGCACCATTTGCTGAACATGCTGTCTTTCCTCCAGTTAATGTTCTTGGCCCCTTTGTCAAATATCAGGTGGCTGAAACTGCATTTACTCATATTGGGGTCTTTACTTTTGTTCCATTGATCTATGGGTCTATTTTTGTGCCAGTACCACGCTGTTTTTATGACTATAGCTCTGTAATACAACTTGAAATCTGGTATAGTAAACCTCCCCCGCACCCCGCCCGCATTGCTCTTAGTGCTCAGGGTTGTTTTGGCTATTTGAGGTCTTTTGTACTTCCATATGAATCTTAGTATAGTTTTTCCCGATTCTGTGAAAAATGTCATGGGGATTTTGATTGGCATTGCATTGAATCTATAAATGACTTTTGATAGGATGGTCATTTTCACAATATTAATTCTTCCAATCCATGAGCATGGGAGGTCCTTCCATCTTCTGATGTCTTCCTCAATTTCTTTCTTTAAAGATTTAAAATTTTCATTGTAGAGCTCTTTAATGTCTTTGGTCAGGATTATTCCGAGATATTTTATTTTTTTTGCACCTATTGTGAAGGGGAGTGTTTCCACGTACTCTTTTTCTGATTGCTTATTATTGGTATATAGAAAGGCTACAGACTTTATTTTGTAACCTGCCACTTTACTGAACGCGTTAATAATTTCTAGGAGTTTTCAGGTGGAATTTTTGGAGTTCCTTAGATATAATATCATATCATCTGCAAAAAGGGATACTTTGATCTCTTCTTTTCCAATTATTACTCCTTTAATTTCCTGCTCTTGTCTTATTGCTCTCACAGTTGTTTCAAGCACTATGTTAAAGAGAAGTGGAGATAGTGGAGAGCCTTGTCTGGTTCCTGATTTCAATGGGAATGCTTCTAGTTTTTCTCCATTTAGAATGATGTTGGCTGTGGGTTTGTTATATATGGCTTTAATTATGTTGAGGTATGTTCCCTCCAGTCCAATTCTCTATAGGACTTTGAACATAAATGTACGCTGAATTTTGTCAAAGGCATTCTTTGCATCTGTTGAGATGACAATGTGGTTCTTGTCTTTGAGCCCATTTATATG
>NW_008357924.1:207860-208166 GCF_000622305.1 Nannospalax galili
CACATAAGGATATGGGTCTATAATTTTCTCTTTTGGTTATATCTTTACCTGATTTGGCATTAGAGTGATACTGGCTTCATAAAAGGATTTTGGAAGTTCTCCCTCTTTTCCTATCTTTTCGAGTACATTAAGTAGTATTAGATATAGATCTTTAAATGTCTGGTAGAATTCTGTAAATTCATCTGGTCCTGGGCTTTTTTTAGTCGGGAGGTTTTGTATTAATGTTTCAATTTCTTTTTGTGTTATGGGTCTGTTTAAGCTGTTAATCTCTTCTTGGTTTAGTTTTGGTGGTTCCCATGCCTTTGG
>NW_008357924.1:210485-238289 GCF_000622305.1 Nannospalax galili
TTTGGGCATGAAAAGCTGGTTCATCTAAGCTTCTGGTTCTCTCTTTTGATTTTATATTGGAGTGGCCGGATTGATTTTGTCTTCAGGAGTTTCCACAGAGGCCCAATTCAGATGAGGGTCAGATGTTTTCAGTCTTTCTCCTAAGGTCTGGATCCCTCCAGGAATGATTTTGGCCTCAGGAATTTGGGGGTTGGGCTGGCCTGGGAGCCTGGCCCAGGAAAGATGCTGGTCTAGTGAAGTTGGTGGCCGTGCCACCCAGAGATGCAAAGGCAGATGGGGCAGGAAGAGGCCCCAAGGGCTCCTGGGGACTGCACTGAGAAGCTGGGTTGGTCTGGATGCAAAGGATCAGGAAGAGAAAAGGGCAGTAGTCATGACCCAGAAAGAGGGTGAAGTTGGTGGCCGTGCCACCCAGAGATGCAAAGGCAGATGGGGCAGGAAGAGGCCCCAAGGGCTCCTGGGGACTGCACTGAGAAGCTGGGTTGGTCTGGATGCAAAGGATCAGGAAGAGAAAAGGTCAGTAGTCATGACCCAGAAAGAGGCTGGCAGGTGGTGCTGGCCCAGGAAGCAGATGGAGATGAGGGTGGGGTCAGGCCCAGAAGCAGTGCTCCTGGGGCCCAGAGAAGGCAATACTTTGGTCTGGATGAAAAGGATCAGGAAGCAGTACTGGTTCCCCAGGTGTCTGGGGTCCTGAGTCAAGGAATGGGACAGGACCCAAACTAGGAGGAGAAAACAGCAGGGGAGATGAGAGAGTGAATGAGGCTTGGGGAGTCTATTATTTTTATTTTATGTGTATGAGTGTATTACCTGCATGTATATGAGTGCACCCATGTCGTGCAGTGCCGTGGAGGTCAGAAAAGGGCTTCGGATTCCCCTGGAACTGGAGTTAAGGACGGTTCATAGCCACTATGTGGGTGCTGGGAATTGAACCCAGGTCCTCTGCAAGAGCAGTCAGTGCTGTTAACTGCTGAGCCATCTCTCTAGCCTCCCAATACCACTTTTTAAAAATATTTATTTATTTATGTGCATGTTTCTGTGTGTGGTATGTCCACATGTGTGGGAGCACCTGTAGAATTTAGAAGAGAGCATCAGATTTTCCAGAGCTGAAATTACAGGCAGTTGTGAGCTGCCCAATGTGTATGCTGGGAGTTGAACTCAGGTCCTCTGGAAGAACAGCGAGTGTTGTTCCTAATGCTGAGCCATCTCTCTAGACCCTAATACCTTTTTACCAGCATCCTTCCTCTGTGCTTGCAAACAGATTACATTTTTAGATCAATGAAGTGTGATCACCTAAATTCAGTCAGAATTATGGGTCTGAAGGCCTTGTGCAGGGCTGGGAGTGTAGCGCCCAGTGGCAGAGCAGCTGACAACATTCATTTTAAAGTCACTGATAGGCAGTACTGGGGTGCCAAATCTAATGAGAAAAATTACCTCACAGAAAACTGCACTGAGGGCTGGGATGTAGCTTGGTAGTAGAGTACTTGCTTGGCATACAGAAGGCCCTAGGTTCAATACCCAGTACCACAAAAGAAAAAATTGCACTGAAATCAGCATAAATGTGTGGGGTGGGATAGGACATTCCCTAAGAGCATTAAGTGTAGAGGACTTGACGATGCAATACAAATCGTGGGAGGGCTCTGCCAGGACAGAGACCGTTTCATACTCGTTTCTGGTCCCCAGCACTTGGCTCACATCCTGACCCACCACAGAAACTTGGTAGGTGCCTGTCAAATGGAAGAGCAAAGGAAATCACTGCCAGCAGTGCCACTGCGGCTTCAGGCTGTTTAAAAGAGGGCAACATAGAATCCTAGGCTGACCATGTGACCCTGGCACTTTGTAGCATCTGCTACAGAGCCATACTTTGGGATAAGCAGAAAATTAATTCTGGGAAGCAACCAAGACTTAAAGGAAACTGGGTATCTTCTCATATGAAAAATTGCTGAAATCCATATATTCTTAGAAATCTTAAGAGTCAGAAGTGCCAAATGATGGAACAGATTTCTTTTCAAAGTTAGAGCTTTGTCATTGGGGGCAGTTAGTAAAAGGTGATATAAAAACAAAATACTCCATTAGGTATAATAATATATGCCTGCAATCCTAGCACTCAGAAAGTAGAGGCATGAGGGATTATAAATTCAAGACCACTTTGGGCTACATAATGAGTTCAAGACCAGCCTCAGCTATATTGTGAAACCGTGTCTCAAAAATCAAGAGCTACAGATGTAACTTAGTCATAGAGAGCTTTCCTACTGTGTGCAAGGCCCTGGTTTCCTCCCTAGAGCTACTAAATAAATGAATGAACAAGCAGACGGAACAGACTTACATAACTTATAAGATGTATTAACAGACTCCTTCTCTCAGTTCCAACTTTGTAGTTCTTCGAAACATGGTGCTAGTCCTAGACTTTTAAGTTTTAGAAAATCAGAAAATTATCAAAACAAAATAAACCAGCAGAAAATCAAACTGCAAGTACATCACAAAAATCCTACTGGGTGCAGTGCTACCTGAGTAATAATTTAAAGTGAGAAATGCCTAGGCTTGGGAAAAGACTGGCCTGGGTGTAACCATGAGCAGTGTGTCAGCAAGCATTTACCAAGCACACATGAGGTGCTGGTTACTGCCTGAGGTACAGAGGATATAACAGATAACAAATGCCAGTTTCTGGCTTCATAGCACTCCCCACCTAGCACAAATGTAAACCATCTATTAGACACTATTAAGTGTAAGGATGCCTGGAACTGCCCAAAAGATACGTGTTGCTGGAATACCCAATCCAGTCAAAGGCAGAATGTTAACAACTTATCACTAAATCTTGATTTCCTTATCTTTCTAGGTGAATTATAGTGAGGATTTAAGAGAAAATATATATAAAGTGCCCAATAATATTGTTGGCACACAGCACGTATGTGATGTTATCAGGTTTGCTATATTATCACAAAGACATATCTCTTCTGTTTTGCTGACCAAGTATAGCCCACTTGTTTAAAGCACATACTGCTATCTGCAGAAGGCTGTCTTTAGGGAGCAGGCATAGTTTCAGCAACACATGACTCACAGCCAGGGTAAAGGTCAGGTGAGAGGCGATGGGAAAGCAATAGAGCAACATATTAAAACAGTAACCAGGTAGAGATGGGGGTCATCAACTCCATCTGACAAGACAGAGGATGTTCTTCTAGCCTGCCCATGTTCATTTGCTTCAGATAAGGAAAATGTTCTCCTTCAACCACAAGAGTGAATATTAACAAATGAACTCAAAGCTCAAAGACACTGAACCACAAAAGCCTGTGGAGTCCTAAATGCAGCTACACAAATGCCGTCACTGCAGAGGGACGACAGTGCTCCCCTCCACCCATTAGCTGCATGGTTCTCAAGGTATGGTCAGGACCCCAGAACATGACTAGAAGGCAGTTGGAGATGCTTCAGGGAGAGAGAGCTATCAGATCAAAAGTTTCATAGTAATTCAAAGGTATTATTCCTCTTTTCTACTCTTCTTAGAGAAGATAAGGTGGAAGATAGTATCAATCACCTCTTCTTGGATGTGTCTGTGGTGTATGCTCACCTATCTGTGCTTAGGTGCATGCCTATGTACACAGAGGGCAGAGAAGGACGTCAGGTGTCCTGATCTGTCACTTTCCACCTCATTCCCTTGAGACAGAGTCTCTCACTGAACCTAGAGTTAGACTGGCGGCCAGCAAGCCCCAGTGATCCTCCTGCCCCCACTTCCCATAGCACTGGAGTTCTAGGTACATACGCAACCACAACCAGCTCTTTACTTGAGTGCTGGGGACTTGAACTCGGGTCCTCATGCTTGCCCAGCAAGCACTCTTCCCTGCTAACCCATCTCCCTAAAACCTGTATCATTCTTGATGTCAAATGGAATATATAGTATATGTTCTTGTGTTTTCTACAATTTTCTAAGAAAAGCACTTCAGGGTACTCAAGTGAGAGTGCAAAGGGACCAAAAAGGTCAAGAATCACTACACTGAACAGTTCTGGCCCTGCACAGATGAGGAGAACTAAGGAGGACGGACAATGGAAAGAGCACATTCACTGTGAGACTGGGAGAAGGATCACACAGTGCCAAGAGGAGGCTGTGGAAGGAGGGTTATCAGCCGACTCTGAAATGCCGCTAAATGAAGTGAGGCATTTGGGAGGATGCGATCAAAATGACAATCGTGTATGAGGGAAAACAAATCTGAATGTTTCTGATCTCAACTGCAAAGTCTCATTCAAACATACTCTAGCAATTTTCATCTTAATTACCCCTCACTGGTCTGGAGAATTATGGAAGACATTGTACCAACAAGAATTTAAGAATTCAAGGTTAAAACACAATGTAGTTTCCTAACTGCTTTCTGACGTGACAAAAAATATCTTTTTGCATAATTTCAATTTTTGTATGTTCAAATTTAAAAACTAAAATAGCTTATAATTTTTCTGAATGGAGAAACATGGTTGAAAAACACTGTTTAGTCAGGCATGGTGGTGATGCCTTTAATCCCAGCACTTTGGGAGGCAGAGGTAGGGGGATCTTTCTGAGTTCCAGGTCAGCTGAGACTGCAGGGAGACCCTGTTTCAGGAAAGAAAAAGAAAAACACTGTTTAAAGAGCATAAAACTTTTTTCCTGAAAAGCAGCTTATGAACTGTACTACCAGAGATCGCTGTACCTCAGAGGCAGATGGTACCATGACTGGCATACACTCACCACTCTGGACATCAGAGCAATGCCTACCCGGTGGGCAAAGGGAACACTGCTGTTCCAAGAGGTAAAACAGATCCCTATTTCCAGGGTTATCAGCCTACACAGCTTCCTCCCGAGATGCGCCTTAGGTTCCAGGCCATGGGAATGTAATAACAATGACAACAATTGCACGTGTTTCCTGAGAGTGCTCGTTTTTACTGAGCACCTGCAGCATGGGAGGTACTACACCAACACACTGGGACAAACAGGACACAATCTACCTTCAACAGCAAGAGTCCAATGCAGAGAAATAATAAGAATACAAACGGCAAAGATGTTAAAAAAAAAATGGTCACATCTATTTTAAGAAGGTAGAGAAGAAGGTGCTGCTGGGGGCAGACTGAATCCAGTGGTAGCTTTCAAAGATTGAAACTGCATACTCTTCAATCTGGGCAGTCACTGTTTAGGCATCTGTCATATAAGGATACACACGCATGAAGACACGTGCACAGGAAGTGCACTGCAGTACTATTTACTTAAAAGGCTCTGAAGTCCATCAATACAAAAATAAACACATATGGGATTTCCTAACCAAGAAATACTGTGCACTAGCTGAAAAACAAAAGGCAGACAGACAGGCATAACAGCGAAGCACTTCTCATTACGTAAGCCCAAATTCATGCGGGAACAATCTCTACATATTATAAATAATCTAAAAGGATATTCAAAGAACTGTTCACAGGGTCACATCCAGATAAGGGAAATGGATAAAGGGATCAGTACACTGAGGGGAACTTTCATTTCCTACTTTACTTATGCATTGAAACTATTTTTTAACAACAATTAAAAAAAAATTTTATTATTTTTATTTTATGTGTATCAGTGTACTGCCTGCATGTATGTGAGTGCACTGTGTCGTGCAGTGCTGTGGAGGTCAGAAGAAGGCTTCAAATTCCCCTGGAACTGGAGTTAAGGATGGTTCACAGCCACCATGTGGGTGCTGGGAATCGCACCCAGGTCCTCTGCAAGAGTAGTCAGTACTCTTAACTGCTGAGCCATCTCTCTAGCCCCTTAACAACAATTTTTAACAACTATTTTTTAAGAGCAATTATCTGTGCATTACTCATGTAACTAAACACACAGAGAGTACAGTGGGGTAAGTGCTACTGTAAGGTGGAGGTCCAGCACAAAACCAGAGGATGCTGGTGCTGGGAAGCTGGACGCTGATCTAGTTGCTATCACAGATGGCTAGTTTGTCCTACCTCTTCATTTACAGAAAGGGAGAACACAGTGGGTCACACTGCCTTCCGTGAAGACTCTACCCTCTAACACTGGTTTTCATTCTCTCTGTGCATGCGTGTGTGTACAGGCACAAATGCCATGGTGCACATGCAGAAATCAGAGGACACCTCAGTCTTTTCCTTGCCTTCCACTTTGAGACAGACTCTCTCATCTCCACTGTGTACACAAGCTAGCTGGCCCATGAGCTTCTGAGGATTCACCTGTCTCCACCTCCCATTTCCCAGTGGGAGCACTGGATTATGTATGTGCTATCCCACCCAACTTTACATGGGTTCTGGGCATCCAAACTCAGGTCCTCAGGCTTGGGTGGCAAGCATTTTCCCCACTAAGACATCTCAGGCCTGGTTTGCATTCTTTATGTTACCTGCATGCCAACAGTCAAATCATTCAAGGCCCAGCTCAAAGCCCAGCTTTCCTGGGGTCCTCAACAGGGCATTTACTATTTCTTCCCTATGTTCCCACAGTATTCTACTTCCATCTCTTTAACTGTGAATTTCCATCTACCTTACACTTAGAGTCGGTCTCCCTAGTAACCCACAAACTCAAGTGCAAAGACCCTACCATCCAACTCCTAATTGCCTCAGGGCTTTGGGCCTATTAAAATTCATTAAACCATTTATCTGGGAAGTGAGAAAGGCAGGGAGGGAAACAGAGATTTAGAACTCTAAAATCTATACAAATCCTGAATCCTTTTTAGCCCATATTCAAGTCTGAAAGATTCCAAGTCTCTCACCAGGGTGCCTCACAGTAAAAACCATATTAATGACTGTTTCACATGTACCCACGGATGTGTGGCATAGAAATAGACGCTAGTCATTATTCCCAATCTTCCAACAACTCTGCTACTTTCAGATGAAACCCCTTGAGGCTAACAAAGGGGAACTGACCATTTGGGTCACATGGTGGTCACATGCACAGCTCTCTGACCCCAAAGATTCTGACATTTTCTCAGCAGTAAGGCTCTCACTTGGTAGCCATGGGTGGTATTCTTAGGGCACTAAAAGAATGATGGAGGAAAGAATTAACATAGTAGGTCTGCTCTTTAGAAAGGCTGCTTACAAGGATGGCCCAGAGCTGGCAGCTGCAAATTTGGCTTCTGGACTGTTCTCTAAGTAATAAGATTGTTTTGCCAGCCTACAACATTGAACAACTACTTTCTTTCTGGGAGTCTGGAACTGTAGTAGTTTTAACTGCCACAGAATGCAGACCTGACCAGTCCCTCATAAAAACCCTGGGCTTCCTTGGGACATAAACATGCTGATGTAATTCACTGCTGAAGAACGCAGTGTGTCTACCTGGGACAGGAATTTCTCTAGATTCTGCAGGATGCATGCTTTTCCTAGCCGACTCTGTTGGGGCTTCTCCTGCCACGATAAACCATAGCCCTTGGCACAACTGACTCTGACTCGGGTCCTGTGTGTCCTTCCAGTGATTTCCCAAACATGTGGGTCACCCTGGGACTCTTGGCCCAAATCATATAACCCAAAGCAAACAAAACGAACAACAGACTCAACAAACTAGCTAACAGGACACTGCAAAGCGTATTAGCAAAACAGAGCCTTACTTCTCTGGATTGTCAGGAAACTTGATCCGCAGCTCTTGGTTTTTATATGATCTCTTTTCAAATGTGAGGATCATTTTCTTTACTGAGCTTTCATCCAATGGCTCCTCCTGGAACAGAAGGACAAAGGCAGCAGCTTCAGTCACAGAGATCTGGAATTCACCACTACTTACTGTGGCTCTTCTGTCCTCTTTGCTCTACCTTTGGTTGACCATTCTTCCCTAGGAAGAATAGTGATAGGAGGCTGAATCAGATACTTCTCAAAAAAACCAAAAAATAAATAAAATAAAATGAAATAACATAAAATAAAATACAAAGCATTTACTAACCTTGCCCAAAGGAAGCATTAAACAATATCAGGGATGGAAGGGATGGTTCAGTAATTAAGAGCTCTTGCAGAGGATCCAAGTTCAGTTCCCAGCACCCACACTGGACAGCTCACAACTGTCTGTAACTCCAGCTCTAAGGGACCTGAAACCCTCTTCTGGCCTCCACCAGCATCTGCACACATTTTGCAGACACTTGCATAGACACATAGCCACAGACACAACCACAGATCCCCCCTCAGAGACACATACATACACATAAATAAAAATAAATCTTTTTTAAAAATTGAATCATTCCCCAGGAGCAGGGGTGGTTGGGAAGAACACCTACACAAAAATTTCAGAAATACTATATCTTCTGTTCACTTTCCGTTTAAATTAATGTGCTGCAATGCACCTGCCTCTAACATTTTCCCAACTCCCAGCTTCACAGTCATTGACCATAACTCATATCTAAAGGCAATAAAGAAACTGCTATTAAGAGAACCTGAAATAGATTCTTTTAGAAAGCACTGAATCATCCCATAGTTTTATAAATACTCAGAAAATGTTAGCTGTTATTTTATTATTAAATCTCAACACTCCTCCTATATTGGGTTTTAAGTGGGAAATACCTAAACACTCATTTGGAGTATGCTGCAGTGCTTAGATTTGATGGATGACTCCTGGATCTAGAGGTACTTTGCTGGGCTCCACTCCTCCCCAGAGTCTACAGTTCCAAGAGGGCTTCCCTGACATAGTAAAAACTATAGTCAGTGTTCCAACTTGGTCAGGACCCAGAGCCTACCTTAACTAAGTTCTAGTCAAATAGCAACAAAACTTTGCTAAATAAATTCCTTAAACCTTCTCCACATCCAGCTCACACCACCTCATACGTCTTTCCCGAATTCATCTACTTGGCATTTAGAATAAAATCCCAAATCCTTCATATGACCTACAGAAGGAAGGTCTAGCAGGACCTGCCCAGCTAGCCTCTCCAATTTCAAACCAGTGTGTATACCCTGCAGATGGCCCGTGCCTGAGCAGGTACTCAGTGAAGATCTGCTTAACAAAGGGAGGGGGACTGGGATGAAAATGTTTCTGGTATCTCTTAAAGTCATAGAGGTGACCTGAACAAGTTATGTCCATAAAATTGTTGGATGAACTGCAGTAATGTGCACTGCTGTAGTTGATAGCAAGAAACACAGTGTACCCAACAACACACCACTAGGCTTAACCAAAAGAATCTTGATTTCTGAGAAAGGGTTAACTCACTTTCAAGCATCCCCCACAACCACTGTTTTTCTTTTTCCTCACTGATATCTTGCTAGCTCTGGGGAAAATCATACTTTGTTTGAGTGCAGCTCTCGTGGGATTCCCAATGTCCCAGCCTCTCTGGGGTTTGGCCTTCCCTCCTCTAATTTCTCTCCACACTGGGGAAAACCGAATTATCAGTCTTAGTCATCGGCTTCAGCAGTATCGCCCATAGCTCAATGTCAGAAAGCAGCAGCAGATTTCAGAAAGATGAATGCTGGTGATGCAGCACAAAAAGGACAATAATATTTTACAAGTCCACCTGACTACAGGGGCAAGCGCCACTTGTTTCCATCAAATGGGACTCCAGGAGCAGTTCCTGGACTTGGAGCCTTCCATGCGTCATTTTTACAAAGTGATCTCTTTCTCCCTGTCCCTTAACAGAAAGGTTCACAGTCCCCCACCCCCATTACATTTCTGTCTCCCAGGCTAGAAAACACCCATGACAGTCCCAGTTCTCCAGGACCAGCCTTGCCCTACATGGGAATTCTACCTCCAAATTAACCACTGTGGCAGGACTAACAGACTGAGTCAGAGGGAGCATGGCTATTTACATATTTGTATAAGCCCTATTCCACTGCTGCCCTCTAAAAGGAAATTCAGAACCAGAGCTCTCTCCTGCCATAGATTCCCTAAAAGCCAACATCTTTTAGGGGTAGATCCCCAGATCAGCACTAGTCCAGAACCCCAGGAGGAGAGAGCTACTGACATAACATAAAAAAGGCCCTTTTGGAATATAAATCAAGTTTTTTCTTCTCTCAGACTCATGCTCCAGCTTCATTTTTAAAATCCAAAGTTAGCATCATGTCTGAGAGAACTAGAAAACAGCTGGCTCTTAAGAATCCATTTCCATAATTCATATGGAACAAAATGCCAGAGTAAAATAACATACAAGTTAACACTTAAGGATTTAAAAAGACAGGAAGGTAAGGTCATTTTGTTTTTAATCGCTGATATTTTTACCTCTGTGCCTCTCTGCTTCATTCATTTATTCATTCAATAAATATTTATGAAGGACCTACCAAGAGCTAGGTGTTGTTCTGAGTGCCAGAGACAAAGGTGTGAACAAAACAGAGCCAGGCTGTTTTCATAGGAGGCTGAGGGGAAGGTGGAAAATGAGTACAATAAATAGGAGTTTCAAGTCACGATTCATGCTGTGAAGACAATATACATAATAGTGAGAAAAGAATTTGAGAATGGCTTACAGGGCCACCTCGAGACAGGACAGACTTCCTAGAAAAGGCACCTGACTTAAGACCTGAGTGGGAAGATCCCAGCCATGAAGGCCCAAGAGGAACTCATTTCAAAAGGTGCAGGGCAAGACTGAGTGCAGAGGCCCAAAGTTGTGCTCTTCTCCAAACTGTTGTGGCTTTGATGCTGTTTTTGTCTTTCTATGAAAGGGTCTTGCTATGTTGCCCAGACTGGTCTTGAACTCCTGGGATAAAGTGATCCTCCTACCTCAGCTTCTGAGTGCTGGGACTACAGACACGAGCCACCGTGTTTTAACCACACCTAGACACCTAATCTAATAGCACAGTGAATGAACTTCAGTCTTCTGCTTCAAAGCACTGCTACCATGTGTGACTGACAGAATTTGACTCCTCTTTCAAAAACTATGGACTATATTGAAAAATGCTGGGTTTTCTACTTGTCCCCAGAAGAGTCTGGAAGCCTTCTCTAACTTTCTCCTATCAATATTAATTACCCTTCCTCTCTGTTTCCATGGGGCTTTGACTTACACATAATCTGGAATGAGGTTTTCTGGGGTTTTTTTGTTTTTTTTTTTTTTTTTGGTCTTTTTGAGACAAGGTCTCCCTGTAGCCGCAGCTGGCCTGGATTCACTAATGGAGACCACAGGCTGGCCTTGAACTCACAGAGATCTGCCTGCCTCTGCCTCCCGAGTGCTGGGATTAAAGGCATGCGCCACCACACCTGGCTGGAATGAGTTTTTAAGTCTACCTGTGATGTTCCATATAGTATTACTAACCCTTTCCAGACTTCACTACCCCACTTAACCTTTGCATCAGCAACTCTGAAGCAGGACCTCTTAACCCCATTTTACAGACGAGGCTGGGAAGCTCAAGGCAATATTCTGCCCACAGTTACTCCACAGAAGGTGTACCAGGCCCAGCGCCTCCACCTGATCCCACCCAGCTCAGGCTCCATACCTCCTCCTCTTCGTCCTCGCCTTCCCTGTCAATAATCTGCAGCAGCCTTTTTTTGTCATCATCTGTTTCTTCAGCTGCCATTGCCTCCTCCTCACGATAGCGGCCACGCTCTCGAGGACCAGCTTGCTTACGACGCGTTTTCAGCTCCTCTTCTTCATCATCCCTGGGACGCTTTGTGCCCCTGTTGGGCTGAGAAAGAGAGAAAGAAAACAAAGGATGTTAGGGCTAGAAAATAAATAGACAGGCATAGACATCAAGTTTTTTAAAAGCTCCCAAAGATGCCCTGACAGAAAAGTGCCACAGTTTATGATTGATTGTCCCAGAGTGCAGGAGTGCAAGAGGTCATGCTGCATACTCTTAATAGTTTTGCAAATTTTCCAGGATCAGTGGGTTTTTTTATTAATGGAAATTATTTTTCCTTTTTTGATATGATATTGAATCGCTTCACAAGACTTCAGTGTATATAGAAATCACCGGGGAGAAAGCCACTTGATATGGGGATACTGAGTTAGGCTTACTGCATTGCAAGATACAACCCCTAATCCCCACTCCTAAGCACATGGTTTTAAAGCAATGTCTTTCTTACAGTTCCTCAGAAGTAGTTCAAATAGAGAATATTGTATGTATAACTTCCAAAAGTCTACTGCACTTCAAATTTTACTATACAGGAGAGTAGAAGATCAGAGGACTCGCAAAGGACAGCCACTTCTCAAAGAACATATAGGATCTCTTCCCAAAGAAATACATATGGAAAACAAAATAACACAACAACAACAAAAAACCCCTCAGCATCACTAATCAGGAAAATACAAACGAAAACCATGGGCTATCATGTCACATCTATTAGACTAGTAGAAGAGAGTAGGGAGAGGAGAAAACCCTTGTGTCCTGTTAGTAGGAATGTGAGTTAACATTATAGAAAACAGCATGGAGGTTCCTCAGGAAACTAAAAATAGAACTATCATATGATCCAGCAACAGCACTTCTGGGTCGAGATCAAAGGAAGTGAAATCAGTATGCCAGGGAGGTGTGCACTCCAAGGTGCAGTGTAGCACTGTCCACAACAGCTAAGATACAGAAGCAAGGTGTCCATCAACAGATGAAGGAAATGTGCTATGTACATACTGGTATGCTATTCAGCCATAAGAGAGTTGTCATTAGCAATACCAGCACTTCTGCCATTCGCGATGGTATTCTATTGTGTATATACACCAGAACTGATTGACCTGGAGGATCATTACGCTAAGTCAAATGCCACATGATCTCACTTATGTGGACTAAGACAAACAAAAGAACTCGCCAGGCGTGGTAGAAAGGAGAGATGCTGTTCAAAGACAGGAAGTTTCAGTGAGAAGGAATGAGCTTTAGTAATATACTAAGCAGAATGGTGACTAGGATACATAATAGCCTGCATTCTGCAGGTTTGTGACAGAACTCCTTTAAGTCAGCAACAATGACTGGTACAGCCACTGCTATTGAGAAGTGATCTCATATTAAATAACTGCCTGCTGCTCAAAAAAAAGAGCCAGGCATGGTGGTGTATGCCTGTAATCCCAGCACTTGGGAGGCAGAGGCAGGCAGATCTCTGTGAGTTCAAGGCCAGCCTGGTCTACATAGTGAGTTCTAGGACAGCTGGGGCTACAGGGAGACCCTGTCTCAAAAAGATCAAACAGTCCCTTTTAAAAAAAAAAAAAAAAAAAAAAAAAAAAAGAAAAAAAGAAAAAGAAAACCCAACAGATTTAAAATTTTCTCCACCAAAAACACAGTGATAGATCTGTTTATTAGCCTGATTTAATCATTCTATGTTGTAAACATTTATCAAAATACATTGTGTCCTACAAACAGTTATGTATCAATTACAAATATTTTTAGGATTGACAAGATGGCACAGTGGTGAGAGCACTTGCTGCACAAGCATGAAGATCTGAGTCCACATCCCAGCACCAATGTGAAAAAAACTCAGGCATGGCTGCACGTGCACCTCTAACTCCAGTTCTTCAGGGGCTGCAGACAGGAGGATCACTATGGCTTATTGGCTGCCAGCCTGCCTTTGGATTCAAACTAGGGCAGGACACCTCCTCTGGCTTCGTGTGTACTCCCCCCCCACCCGCTGTTGAGTACAAAAACCACAAAAAAAAAAATGTTTTTAAGATTGTATTATTTTTTAGTTATGTATATGTTTCTGTGTGGGTTTGTGCACATGAGAGCAAGTGTCCATGGAGGCCAGAAGAGGCCAGCAGATCCCCTGGAACTAGGGTTACAGGCTGCTATAAGAAGGCATCTGTGTGCCACCCAATGTAGGTGTTGGGAACAGAACTCTGGTCCTCTGCAGATGTGGCCTCACTGAGTCCCAAAATATTTTTAAATAATATAAAAGTGTTTAAAAATTCAAAGGCCCTGTGATAAAGTATTCATCAAGATCGCCCATCATGGACAACAGAACTCGTACTTCCTGTGGCTCCCTAGGGCTCATTGCTCCTTTGCCCATGGAGGAGTTCTAGCTGTTGTTTCCTACTAAATTGGAATAAAACAGGGCACAACTGAAATGGGCTTCAAAACTGGGAAGAAACACCATGGTGGACATCAAATGGCCCAATCTCATCAGCTTGCCCCCAGCATAACTCGGAGCATGCTGTCTGCCTCTCTAAGCCTTAGTTTCCTAAGATGCAATGAGGATTATAACCTTTTTCCTTGTGAACTTTCAAAAGCTACTTTTAAAGAAAGGGAAAGCACTCTAAACTACAACAGTACCAAACAAATATATAGAATTGCCACCATGAGGTAATCCACATGATTCTGTCTTCCCAACAAGACATTTGAGATTGGCTCCTCGGTGAGTTTTTCTCATACAACGGCACCTACTGGCAGCGTGATGGCGCAATGTGGTGTGTTACTACCAAACAGAAGAAAACGCCATGTTCACTGGCAGCCTGCTAAGGTGTCTGGTAATAACAGACAAATCTCCAGCATGCACATCACACATCCTGCCGTGTGACTGCCCCTGAATTGCACTGCAGCAGGAGTGGAAAGTCATTCTCTCTCTCTGTGTACCCTGCTGCTTCTGCAGACCAGGTGCTTCAGTGAGTCTGAGCAGATGACACAGCTTAGAAAACTCACATTAGACAATTTGGTTTGTAGGGTACCACCTGCTATTTTTCACTTTCTCCTGAGTCTCCCTGAGACACACCCAATTTCCTTAAGCACAAAAAACTACTGTCATTACTGCTCTACCCTAAAAACGGGAGCTAGAGGGAGAAAGCATCCATGAGCCATTAACTAGAGACCTCAAGAAGAAAAGGGGGCAGCTCTCATGAGAGAAGAGGGAAGAAGGTGGCTTCATCCTCAAGGAGTCAGGCTTCAAAGGAGAAATGTGTAGCTCCCCAGCAGGTAAGGAACTCAGCCCCCTGGGAATGCGAATTCTTTCAGGCTCATAAAACAAGCCCTGCCGTGATTCTGATTAGCAAGAGCCTGCTGCAGCGGCCAAGTCAAGGTTCCCCAGAGTTCTCCACAGAGGAGATTTCAGGATTGTTTATCTCTAAGGGTGGAGAAAAAAGGCAGTGGACCACAATTAACAGAAGGAAGCTAAAGGCTGCCACCATCAAGAAAGGCAGACTAGAAATAACTGGACCCCAACTTTCACCAACTTCTTTAAAGGTCAAGGGAGGAGTTTCATTTTCACCTCTAATAATTTCCACTGAAATGGCACTTTTCTTCTGCAGAACTTTGATGCACCACATCCCTGGGGACCAGGGATAGTTAAGAGTTCTGTTGTGTAAGCAGGGAACAGGATGCCCCAATACTTTTCAACAAATACCTGCAGAGACAGCCTGACCCCTTTTCAAGCAGAATGACCTCTAAAGAGTGCTCATTGACCTTGACTGTGGGATCCTCAATGACAAAGAGCCCAGGGACTTAAAACATACCCCAAAATATAAGCCACATAAGATCTTGGTTAAATTTGAATGGTATTTGTTAATAGTTTCTAAGCTGTAAAACACAAAGTTATCATCTGGCCCAGTAGCAGCTCCAGGCTTCCAGTGAACAGTGTTCAAACTGGGTGAGAGAGAGGGACAGGGCAGTGTGTGTGGATTCTTCTAGCTTCTAGAACCCCTCAGACTGGTCCATCACAACATCCCTTTGCAGCTGCCATTCCTTACCCCTACCCTACTTGATACCAGCCTGGCACAGAAGGGCCGGGCCTGAGGACCCATCAGGATGGCTGTCTGGGCTCTTCACCAGCACAGCCATGACCACCCCCCTTCTGTGGCCTGAGATGTTTTATTTCAGCATTTTTTTCACTCAAAGGAAAAAAATGTGAGAACTTCTGTTCTTTACCCCTCCTTCCAACCTTTGTCTTTTTCAAAAACTAACATTCCCAAGGAGTTTCTACTCGTTCCTGAGATTTTACCACTCTGAATTGTTTCTTCAACAAGTATTTACTAAATGGCAATTGTGTGTGAGGCACTACGCTAGGGCATGAGTGCCCACGGCAGACCCTGCCAGTCCATCAGCTTTCAGTCTAGGATGGGGTTCAGTGCAAGCTATGGGCGCAATTCAATTTTTTTTTTAGTAGTACATTTTAAAAAGTAAAATGAAACAAGTAAAAATGATTTTAATAAATACATTTAGTCCAATAGATCTAAAATACCACTTCAATGTGTAATCATTAAGAAGATGCTAATTTCCTTCTTTCCTACCAAGCGCTTGGCACACGGTTCATACTCACACATTCAGCAGGGTGTGTTCAGCTGCCATGTCACTGCACAGAACAGGGCCAGCGGATCCACGCTCCAGGAAGCCAAACCAGAACGGCTTCCAGCAACAATGAACATCAGGGACTCTTAGAAAGCCTTGGAAAACCCACAACAAACCCGCTAATGACCCACCCTCACCCAGAAGTAGACTTCTAGACATTAATTCCCCAGGAAGCACTCCAGGGAGAGCAATGGGTTATCTAAAAACACAACTGTACATGGGGAAGAAGCTGGGAGTTGTCAATCTGATTTCACTGCAGGGAACCAAAGGGCTGTTATTCAAGAGAGAACTTCACAGCCTGCCAGGGTCAGCAGCTCAGGCCCAGCTCTCCTGTGTCACACACAACCAATCTTCAAAGGGTTTAAGCCATTCTTACCAGTCACCTTTGGAGATTAATTTGCTCTAGTCCCTGAAAGGTATTTGGCATCCCTCAAGATGAAGGAATGACAAAAACAACTGTTGTTAATAATTTCTCTGCCTTTGCTGTTCATGGGACTAGAGAAAAATGATTAACTTGTAACTTCAGATGCACCAGAACATCAGCTTTGAAAGGTTTCTCCAGTCTTCTACATGCCTCACCTTACTCCCTGTCCTAGTTTGTTTCTTCATTGCTGTGACAAAACACTCTGACGAATACCAGCTTGGGGAGGAAAGGGCTTATTTGGTTCCAGGGTCACAATTCATCGGGGAGCCCAACGCAGGAACTCAGGGCAGGAACCTGGAGGCAGGAGCTGAAGCACAGGCCATGGAGGAACGCTGCTCTCATGGCCCATACTCAACTTGCTTTATTTGTTTGTTTATTTATTTATTTATTATTTATTTATTTATTTTGGTGGTTTTGAGACAGGGTCTCCCTGTAGCCCAGCTGGCTTGGAACTTGCTATGTGGACAAGCCTAGCTGCGAACCCACAGAGATCCACCTGCCTCTGTCTCCCGAGTGCTAGGATTAAAGGCATGCACCAATACGCCTGGCCTCAACTCACTTTCTTATACAACATAGTCCCACCTGCCCATGGGTGGCATCACTCACAGAGGGTTGGGCCCTTCCATACTACTCAATAATCAAGAAGATGCCCCACAGACACAGACACAGGCCAGTCCAATGGAGGCAATTCACTAATTGAGTCTCCCTCTACCCAAGTGTGTCAAGTTGACAACTAAAGCTATTGACAACACTCCCCAATGCAGTGAGTGGCAAAAGAAGCTCTCTGGGTGCTTCCCACCATCCAATCACACAACATGACCAGTGAGGCCTTTCTAGGATACATAAAGGACTCAATTCACTCAAAGCTTACAGTAGGCCTTGAGATCATGCCATGATGCCTTAAACTTTAAGTAAATAATCTTACTCTGCAAGTGTGTGGCCTTGCATGCACATACATGTGCATTTCTCCATCCAAACCCCTACCTCCCAAGAAATGGAAATCAAGACAGCCCCACAAAAGCTTTGAAAGGGTTAAAAATTTAAATAAGCAGTCTGTCTGCAATGCTCCCTGCATACCCAGACAATATCCAACCTAAGCCTTAGGTTTCATCCCCCCACCTCTATTTTTTTTTTAATTAAAAAGCAGTGAGGAGCTGCAGCTATAATGAGGGGCTGTGGGAACACGCAGTTCGATTGGGCTCAAAGTAATGTACCATAGGAAGAGGCTACATCACCAGAACGAAGCCTAAATTAAAACTCCACTATGAAACCAACTCCATTTCCTCTGAGCATGCAATCTATATTATCACATTTATGGTCTGTCTCGACCTCAATTAGACTTAGGGATTGGGGGGAGAAAGATAACTTCTATAATAAGAAATAATGGTATCATTATGATAAATTATGAAAATAGACAGTGCAATTATTAATGTGAACAGCACATTTTACTGGGATAAAACAGTATAAATGTATGTGTATGTATCTAAATATAGCTCAACATTCCAAGTTACCTTGCTAAGGAGGAGATAATTGGTAAAAGATGCTTCCACAATAACAGAAAATACACCCAATTCTATTAAAACAGAAAACATCAACAGAGGCCTTCCATAACCTTGAAAAAAAACAAACAAAAAAAACCCCAGAAATTGTTCCCCTAGCAATAAGGAGTTCAGACAACCCCAGAGAAGAATCTCCCAGTGGAGTCCAAAGTGCTGTTGTTTAAGTATTAAATATGAAGAATTCAGAAATTCTGAGTGGAAGATAGAAATATTGAGTTTACCTCTCTATGGAGTAGGCACTTTAAGCCCTGTGGGTTTAGGCAACTTGTCCATGGTGAGAATACAGGGCTTCTAATTCCCACGCAGTGCCTTCCCTTTTCCAAATTAACGCACGACTACTTGGAAATAAAAGATGAGAATGTTGAGGACATCCTGGTAAGTAAATGAAGCTACTATTAGAACACATGAACACAGGCTGATCCCTGCTTTTGAGAGGAGAGCTCCAGCTAGCAGCTATCAAAAAAGGCTTTGAATCTATGACTCCAGGGCCAGTGGTTCCTAACCTGTCTGCAGTAGTGACATCCTAAATGGAGAACAAGTCTGAGGTCAGGTTTTCCTTTATTTAAATCCTGCTCCTTCTACTTAACAGTCCTAGAAAGTAACTTACCCTCTCTAGACTTGAATTTTTTTTTTTTTTTTTTTTTTTTTTGGTCTTTTTGAGACAGGGTCTCCCTGTAGCCCCAGCTGTGCTGAAACTCACTATGTAGACCAGGCTGGCCTTGAACTCACAGAGATCCGCCTGCCTCTGAGTGCTGGGATTAAAGGCGTGCGCCACCATGCCCGGCCAGACTTGAGTTTTATCAGTTCATAAATGGAATAATCCCCTTTCCCATAAACACTTCTGAACACATGTACACCTGCAAATGCAAATGTTTCTACAGCACAGACACAGTTTGGCCACGGAAGACAACACATGGTACTCCCTATCTTTTTGACACTTGATTCAAAATCAGCAAGGCTCAGGCAGGAAGGAGTTCTGATCATAGGTTTTAAAATGTGGATTCATCGGTTAGGAATATAGTTCAGTTATACAATGCTTTCCTAGCATGCCTAGGTCCCCAGTCTCTCTCTCTCTCTCTCTCTCTCTCTCTCTCTCTCTCTCTCCAGGCTGGCCCCCAACTTGTAATACACACACACACACACACAGAGCAAATTATAGGTTTCTTTTTAATGCTAAAACACTTGACAGATAACCTTCTCCCAAGTTCACTTTTTGATAGATAATGATTGAGAAAAAACAGGTGATAATAAATTATTACCTATCTGATAATATCTTTCATTTGATTTGTTTCTAATGCCGTATTTGTGAGAAACTGGTACTGTAGCTGCTTTACAGAAAATGTCTGTGTACATATACCTTGCCATTGTCTTCTGGGGCACTAGAACCTGTATGGCCTTCGGGTACTGTACCTCCATCCATCCCAATCAGTTGTCTATTTGAATCTGAATCCCCTTTGGAAACATCTCTGAGCAAGCATAGACCCATGCTTCTCTAACACTCTGGTGACCCAGACACTCTCCTTCCTAACCGCCCTGTCCGTCTTTGGATCTTTCTCTCACAGAGTTTATCACAATGAGGTTTCCATTTAAAATTTCCTTCCCTGGTCCCTAATTCTTGCCCTTGAAGACAGGGTTAGCCTCACTCTCATGTATGGGGTTAAAATAAAAGGATTATGTGAAGACAGTATTTCTTCTTCCCTCTTCCTTTCCCACCACCTTTTCTTTTTCCAAATAAACACTTTCACTGGGGGAGGGGGGAGTGCCCAGCTCAGGGAGAAAGGGAAGCATACATATAATTAAATTCCTTCCCACCACAACTTTGGGATTTCATCATTTTAAAATTTTCTAATACCCTGTGAGATAATTAGACATTTGGAATGTCACAGCTCAAGCTTGGGGAAAGACTGGTTTAACCAATCTGGAACGTTCAGAAATCAGGGCTGTTAACCTCTCCTGATTACCTTTTGTCAGAATAAAAGGCAGTTTTCAAACATTTCTTCTTACCAGATGGTAGTGAGTGGCTGACCCAGAAGTTATAGACGAGCCGCAGTAATGAGTTTCCCTGCCTGCACTGGCTGCACATTCACTGGTGACATTTTACAACTAGGACTTCTGGCTCAATCAATATTTGCAGGCATGAAACCTGCCAAAGTTAACATCAGGGCTCCCTTGCAAATTTGCTTAAGGCACAACTGAAAAAGCTCACAGTCTCTTATGCCGAAAGTACCATCAGCCAAAATTTGTAATTAGAGATCAAAGTAATCAGAGCCAGAAAATTCCACCCACCAAAGGGTTGTTGGGATGACTAAGCAAAGCACGGTCCAAAGGGTCTTATGTAAACTAAGTGCTGTACGGATGTGAGAAATGAACATAATCATGTTCTTAGGAAATAGCTGAGTGAAAATCCACATTTTCATATACAATTTGCCTTTGCAAACTCACAAGAGCTAAAACTTTAAAAATATCAGTGAACTGTGTCTATTCACAATCTTTATTTTTTGAGGAAAAACCAGGCACCAAGAACACCTCAAAATCCCACAGCAAAGTCACCACAAAATATAAAACAGAACACCCATTTATTCCTATTTTAAAATCTGAAGGAACTGAGATCACAGTCATTACTGGAGAATGTTACCAATGTCCACAATGAAGGGAAATATTGAGGCATCAAAATCAAGGTTAAGACGACAGACTAGAAGCTGCTTCTCTGAGACCTGGTAAAGGAGACAGGTCAGCATAGGAAAAAAAAGTCTATTCGGAAAAGAGGATAAGCTTCAGAAATTCATAAAGGGAGTGGCAGGGTACCTGTGTGGAGAACAGGATGCATGGGCAGCACACTAGAAAGAGGTCAAGAGAACAGGGCTCCAGCCAGGCATCTCCCTAGTAGAGGGAGGGGAAGCAGAAGATTAACAAAAGGTTAGCCAGGAAGCTCCGGTGAACAAAGACCCTGTCTTCAGACCTCACAAGTCTCAAGACCAGCTGGCGGATGGGCGAGACAGAGATTCTTCTAGCAAACAGGTCGGCAGTAGAAAGAAATCCCATTTTATCACAGTAAGACTCCAAGGGCAGGGATCTGGCACCATCTTGAAAGAGAACCTATTGTTTGAAACTGAACTCCCTTGGAAGCCTGAGAACAAAGGAACAACCATAAGACAGACAGCCTGAAGTTAATCTGCCACAGCCCTACATGACAGACAGGCTTGGGAGACAACTGTGGAGAGCAGGAGGGCCAGACACTGACAAGAGGAAAATGCAGCGGCAGGAGGTTCGGCTCAGGCCGTGAAGTGCACAGAGAGGTAAAGACACCCTTGGAGGCTAGAAACAGACTCACCAGCTGAGAATAACCATGGGGTTTGAAGCCCCTGAGACGAAGCTCAGCAGGTGGCTCGACCTCTGCAGCCACCTGTCTGCCATCACTGCCACAGACCTGAAACTTCTATCCCAGCAATGAGGTAATCACCTTATTGTATCTGGGAGGTCTTGAAAGCATGAAGACAGGTCCTCTACTGGGCAGATCTCAATGCCACAGGTGCTCCCCACACTCCCAATGCACTTGGGAGACAGTGTATTCTACCCAGCTAGAACATTGGGCATGCCAGGGAGTATGATCTCCAGAGTCTGGAGAGAGTAGGGAACCCACCCAGAATCTACAAAGCTAAGTGTGGCCAGCCACAGCCCTAGCACCCAGAGAAGAATGTTCCAGAGGCCATGGGCCACTTGCCCAGTACTGGCTCAACACCAGCATAAACATGAGAAAGAACAAGTCCACAAGCTCGCCTGGCTCTTCCTCCCCATGCGGAGAACCAGGAGAACCAGCAGGCTCCACTGCTTAGAGCCCAGGAAGTTGCTGCAACATTTCGTTCAGCTTTCTTTATTCTTGCCTCTTGTGTTATCCCTTTTTCCTTTTTTTTTTTTCTTTTGGTCTTTTTGAAACAGGGTTTCTCTGTAACCCCGGCTGGCCTGGAACTCACTATGTAGAACAGATTGGCTTTGAACTCACAGAGAATTGCCTGCCTCCGCCTCCCAAGTGCTGGAACTACAGGAGTGTACTGCCATGCCTGGTCCCTTTTTGCTTTTAATTGCAATTTTAGCAGTATTTCTACTTTATAATTTTTTAAGATTCTTTTGATTCCCCTTCATACATTTACCTAATCTTGTGTCTGCATTTTTTTGTTGGGCACCCCCACCCTCTACCCCACCCCCATTTACTCCTCAAGTCTCCCACCTCCTCTCTCTCCTATACTTTCAGTAATATTTTGACTTTACATTATTGGGGTTTGTTGTTCTCCTTTAAAACAAACAGTTGGCCGTGGCAGCATTTGGGAGGTAGAGGCAGATCTCTTTGAGATCAAACAAACAAAAACCCTCATGTGCTCATGTGTTTATTTTCTATTTCCCATCTACATTTATCAATTTTATTTTCAAATGTTCTCATTATTGGGAATCCCCCCCTTTTCCCCCCTTTTTTTAAAAATCCTTTCTAATCTCTTGCTTCTTTCGATTTCCCTCCAAAATATTCCTCTCTCTCTCTCTCTCTCTCTCTCTCTCTCTCTCTCTCTCCCCCTCTCCCCGTCCCTCTCTCTTAGACAGGGTCTCCCAGTAGCCCCAGCCAGCCTAGAACTTGCTATGTAGACAGGGCTGGCTTGATCTCACAGTTAAAGGCATGTGCAACCACATACCCTAGGTCATTTTTAACTTCACAGCACAATCTATATTAGTTTTCTCACTTTGTAGTTTATGGTCATTGGTGATGTACTTACTACTAGTGGGTTTTGGTTGATTTTATATGTATTTTTGTATCTTGTATCTGGTGTTATGTTGTTGTTCTTTAAACAGTCTGTTTTCTCTTTATTGAGTGGAACTGGAAATTAAACCCTCAAGAAGAGGCTGTTCAATAAGCCACTCAGATTCCCCAAACAAAACTGGAAGAGGTATCCAAACCAACAGATACATAAACGGCATCACAGAAACACACACGCACGCACACGCACACGCATGCACAGTGATACAACTCCAAATGATAACTCTTCAATTACTGAATTCAAAGACAACAAAATAGGTAAAATGCTGGCTGAAGGTTTCTAAAGTTTAAGTTTACTAATAAAATAAAGAATAAACAAACATGAAGGTCTAGGTCTCAAAGAGGAAAGTAGAAAACGAGGAGGAAACATGAACGGCACAAAGGAAATATTCAGTGAGGAAACTGAGATTTGAGGGGAAAAAACAGAAATGTTGAAAATGAAAACCACTAAGGAAACAAATAAAGAACAGCAGAAGGTGATATCAAAGAACTTAACCAAGCAGAGGAAAGAATCTCAGGGACAGAGGACAAGGTCAAGGAAATACTCCACTCAAACCTCGGTAAGGGAAAGGGGGGGAAAAAAGCAAGCATGTCCACAACGTCCTAGAATGGAGATGCAATCAAGAGATCAAATCTTGACCGAACCTAAGAAGCTGAGATTGAAAACTAAAAGGGGGGAGGGGGTCTAAAGACTTAGAGAATCTATTCAATGAAATTAAAGTGATAATTTCCCAAATCTAAAGAAATGGACATCCAAAAGCAAGAGGTATCTAGAACTCCAAATAGGCACAAGAGAAGAACTTCTCCACAATATAGTCAAGAAGTCAAAATACAAAGTAAAGAATAATATTAAAAGCTGTAAGCAAAAAATCCAACTCACCTACAAAGGCAAACACATCCAAATAGCATCAGATCTCTCACCAGCAACTCTAAAAGCCAGGGGAGCATGGAGTGATATATTTCAAGTTCTGAAAGTAAATAGTAACCAAAGAAGATGCTACATCCACCAAGCTATCTTTTAAAATTGACGGTAAAATAAGGACATTTCAGACAAGCATAAACTAAGGCAGTTCAAAACAACCAAGCCAACACTGCAGAAGATATTGTCCACAGAGAAGGAAGAAAAACAACCATGAGAGCACAAAAAAGAATGAATTTCCTGAGAATAGCTGAACAAAGTTAAGCAAAGAAGGAATCTCTATGCCAGGACAGTAAACCCCGTGCTCCTAACACTAATGGGAAGAAAGAAAAGAACAAACAGTAATCCAAGACCAACCAGAAAAGCAACCAAGAAAAAAAAAAAAAAAAAAAATCACAGGAATTAACAACATTTCTCAAAAACAACCTTAAATGTACATGGTCTTAAATACCAACAAATAGACTCAGACTCACTGAGTATATTAAAAAACTAGAACCAACTATTTATCTCTAAGAGACACACCTTAGTGGTAAAGACAGCCACCAATTGAGGGTCAACTGAAGGCAGTCGATCAAGGGAGAAGAAGCTGCCGACAAACTGGTACAGCTCTTCTGATATCTGACAGGAAAAACTAGACAGAAGAGAGTTGGTTTTTTTAATGCCACTATATTAATAAAGGGAACAACTAATTAAGAAGACATAATAACTAGGGGTGCAGGGTATAGCTCCATAGAGTGCTTTCCTAGAATGCACAAAGCCCTGGGTTTGATTCTCCAGCACAACATAAATCAGGAGTGTTGAGACACACATATAACCCCAGCACTTGGAAGATAGACGCAAGGAGAGGATCAGAGAAGCTCATGGACATTCTCAACTATATAGCGAGTTCAAGGTCTGCTAGGACTACATAAGAGGCTGTCTCCAAAAAAAAAAAAAAAAGATAAAGCAACTGTAGACATACATACACCAAACACCAAGGCTCCTAATCATAAAGCAAACACTGTTGGGCATAAAAGGTCACATAGGTCCTGATACAATAGTGAATGGCTTCAATACCCGGTTCTTATCTTTATTACATTTATTTACTTATTATTTATTTATTATTTGTTTGTTTATTTATTTATTGAGGGGGGTGTGCCCACCATTAAGTGTATGTGGAGATCAGAGGACAACTTGTGGGAGTTGGTTCTCTCTTTCCACCATATGGGTCCTGGGAATTGAACTCAGGTTGTCAGGCTTGACAGCAAGCGTCTTTACTCACTAAGCCATCTCAACCCCCACCACCCTATCTTTAGACAAGTCATCCAAACTAAAAATCAAAGAAATTTCAAAATTAAACTACACTGTAGGCATAAATCAAAAAGACCGAACAGAATACCACACCCAACAAAAACAGAATACACATTCTTCTGAGCAGTCCATGAACTTTCCCTATAATGGACTATATTCTAGGCCACAAAACAAGTCTAAAAGAATAGAAATAATTCCTTATACCCTATTAGGTCATAATGAAATAAAACTAGAAATCAACAAGAAGAGAAACTATGAAAACAGCACAAATATTTGGAGACTGAACCAAACACTAATGAATGGCTAGTGCACTAAAGATATCAGGGAAAATGAAAGAATTCCTAGAATTGAGGCTGAAGAGATGACTCAGTAAGTACTGGCTGCATAAGCATCAAGAACTGGGTTCAGCACCCACATAAAAATGCCAGGCATGGCAGTGTGCACGTCATCTCAGCACTGGGAGATGGAGGAAGATGGTCCCTGAAGCTCACTGGCTGAACTGGTAAGCTCCAGGTTCAGTGACAAACTGCCTCAAAAAATGGAGAGCAATCAAGGAAAAGATCTGACGTTGACCTCTAGTCTCTATATACACACTCGAGTACACACGCACGCACACACACACACACACACACACACACACACACACACACACACCCCACACACATGAACACAAACAAAATTCCTAGAGTCAAATGAAAAGAAACACAACCCACAGAACCTTTGGGAAATAGTTAAGACTGAGACTACACAAAATGAAAAAGCTTCTGTATAGCAAGGAAACAATAATCGGAGTGGAGAGACAGCCTACAGTGTAGGGGGACAATCTGCTAACTATACATTGTACAGGGGATTATTACAGAGACTATACAAAGAACTGCAAAAATTATACACCAAAAAAATACAATCAAGAAATGGGCTAATGAACTGAACAGTTCTCAAAAGAACAAATTCAGGGCTGGAGAGATGACTCCGTGGTTAAGATCACACACTGCTCTTTTGGAGGACCTCAGTTCAGTTCCCAGAATGCACAACAAGTGGTTCACAATTGCCTGTAATTCTAGCTTCAATGCATATACCCCCCCATACCACACACATATATACATAATTAAAAGTAAAATAAATAATTTTTAAAAGAATAAATACAAGTGGCCAATGAATATTTGAAAAAATGTTTGACATACTTAATCATCAAGGAAATGTAAATCAAACTGCTTTGGGATTCCCCTCACCCCAGTCAGAACTGTTATCACACACACACAAAGGAATGACATCAATTGCTACTGAAAATATGGGAAAAGAATCCTATTGGCCTGAGCTGGTGGCCACGCCTTTGATCCCAGCATGGAAGAAGTGGATCTCTAGGAGACAGGGACCAGTCTGGTCTATATAGTGAGTTCCAGGTCAGCTGTGGCTACAGGGAACCTGGTTTCAACCCCCTACCCCCAGAGGGGAGGGAAGGAGGGAGGAAGGACCCTATTCACTGCTGGGAATGTAAACTAGTGAACCCATTATGGCAGTCCATGTAAAGGGTCCTCAAAAAACTTAAAAAGAGAACTACCATATAACCCAGCTGTATCACTCCTGGGCATATAACCAAAGATCTCTATATTCTGCCTTACAGCACATCCATTCCGTCTTCTTAACAGTAATGAAATGGAAGCAGCCTAGATGTTTATCAACAAATGAATACCTGAAGAAAGTGTGTGTGTGTGTGTGTGTGTGTGTGTGTGTACGTAAAATGGCGTTTCATTCAGCCATAAAGAAGATGTAATCACATCCTTTGCAAGAATGTGGACACAACTGAGATTATGTTAAACAAAATAAGCCAGACTCAGAAAGACAAATGCCACGTTTTCTCTCATATGCAGAGTCTAGATTTAAATGTGTGTATGTGTCTGTGTATGTGTGTGTATGTGTGTGTGTGTGTGTGTGTGTGTGTGTGTATATGTGTGTGTATGTATGTGTGTGTGTGTGTGTGTGTATATGTGTGTGTATGTATGTGTGTGTGTGTGTGTGTGTGGGGAGAGGGAGAGAGAGAGAGACAGAGAGAGAGAGAGAGAGAGAGAGAGAGAGAGAGAAAGAGGAAGAAGAAAGTAGAAAGGGGACTGTGAGAAGAGAGGAAGACATCTTAAGAGAGACAAAAAAGAGAAAATGAGGAGTAATGCATACACCTAACAGGAAAGCCAGAGGGACAACGAGAGGAGGAGCAACAAGCAAGAGGAAGGCGCAGGGGATGGAGCGCGAGGAAGAGAAAACACAATGACATGTATGAGGGCGCAGGGATGGAGCACGAGGAAGAGAAAACACAATGACATGTATGAGGGTGCAGGGGATGGAGCACGAGGAAGAGAAAACACAATGACATGTATGAGGGCGCAGGGGATGGAGCACGAGGAAGAGAAAACACAATGACATGTATGAGGGTGCAGGGGATGGAGCACGAGGAAGAGAAAACACAATGACATGTATGAGGGTGCAGGGGATGGAGCACGAGGAAGAGAAAACACAATGACATGTATGAGGGTGCAGGGGATGGAGCACGAGGAAGAGAAAACACAATGACATGTATGAGGGTGCAGGGGATGGAGCACGAGGAAGAGAAAACACAATGACATGTATGAGGGCGCAGGGGATGGAGCACGAGGAAGAGAAAACACAATGACATGTATGAGGGCGCAGGGATGGAGCACGAGGAAGAGAAAACACAATGACATGTATGAGGGCGCAG
>NW_008357924.1:238388-240559 GCF_000622305.1 Nannospalax galili
CTATGAAAATGCATGATAAAATCCATTACACTGTACACTAATGTTAAAAACTAAAACTAAAATTTTAAATAACAAAACCACAGATCAAAATTACCAAGAGTCCCCTTATGATCTTTAATCTGATTGGCTGACAGGGTAGGTGGATGTGATTTATGATTTAGATCACTAGTCATGAAGACTCTACTTAATCAATTTTTCCTTCCCCCCAAAACTTTTATTCCTTGTTAAAGCCTGAATATATATTCATCTTACCTCAAATGCTATGTAGGTTTCTTTCTAGAAGCACAAAGTAAACTTTAATGTCCATGATTTACTTTGACACCTTCTCCGATTAATTCTGCAGCTACCTCAGAGAGCTGAATGCTGATTTGGTTTCTTTATTTACCAACGCTAACACAGGCAGATGAAACCTGTAAAGTCATTGCAAGGCAAAGCATCTCCATTTTAGCAGACTTGTCATGAATATATTTTGTCAGCTACACCAGAACTATCACCACTCATTCACTCATTCCACAAGTATTTACTGAGCTAATAGAACTCCAACATCTCTCTATTAGGGGTTGCAAGGAATATCTGACAGCAGTCCAACAATAACAACAGAAGCACTGGTCTAAAAGACATAACATGGTACCATGCAAAGAGCAGAGGACAACGGATGACAAGATTCCATAAAACAAGACAGAATATAAACAGATAACCACAGAAGAAAAAACACTTGAGTAGCTCATAAGCATATAAAAAGTGGTCCAACTTCATTAGAGATGAGGGAAATGTGCCTTAAAGCCATGACATTCCAGAATGACAAAGATAAAAAAAACCTGGCAGTACTAAGTGCTGATGAAGATGTGGAGAAGCAGCAACACTAACGTGCTCACAGAAGGATGCCTAAGACACTGGATGGGGCAGGTACTCTGCAACCAGCTGTCCTACTCCCGGGTAAGCACACACCCAAGAAACTAACACACATCCATAGAGACAGCTACAGGATGTTCAAGGGGGCACATGATTAAGAAGTTCAGTAATAATGCAGTAGCAGTAAAAAGTGCATGCGGATAATAGAACGCCAAATTCACAACAGAATGCCTGTGGAGGTGGGTGGGTGTCTTTAAGGAGGAGGGCTGCATAAAGAAATGAAATTAGGGATAGAAACATAGGACACTTGGAATTTATGATATTCATTTTTTGGGAGATCTGAACTGATTTTGACAAAATGGCATGATTACAAATGCAATTAAGGGGGAGAAAAGGGGGGAGGACTACTAAAGGCTAGCTGTGGAAGCTGGCACCTAGCTGAGGTCCTTTGATACTGTTACTACTGAATAAGATGAAGTGTTTGCAATATACACTGGGGACCTCTGGATCAAGACCTTTCACTAACTTACTCAAGGGCAGGGGAGAGAGGTGGGTGTGCAGCAGCACAGACAGGTAGATCCACAATGGCTTACCAAGCATAGTTGCCTGCTTAAATTCAAAATGGCAAATATATATAAAGCACCTTCCAGGAAAACGTGACTCAAAAGCACTTCACTCAGAAAAGAGCTGAGGATTTTAGTAAATTTCAAACTCAACAAGTCAACAAGATGGTCAACCTTAATGTTTTTTTTTAAGCTAACACAAATTAAGGGCGCACTTTAAAAAACTTAGCATTGAACCAGCATGGTGGCACATACCAGTAATCCCAGCATTTAGGAGGCTGAGGCAGGAGGATGGCCTCAAGTTTCAGGCCAGCATGGGTTATAAGGGTGACCCTGGTTCAGCAAAATAAAACAAACCAGAAAAACC
Source organism: Nannospalax galili (assembly GCF_000622305.1). Taxonomy (NCBI): domain Eukaryota; kingdom Metazoa; phylum Chordata; class Mammalia; order Rodentia; family Spalacidae; genus Nannospalax; species Nannospalax galili. The sequence goes on from NW_008357924.1 coordinate 240,171, forward strand.
AACAACAACAAAAATTCAGCACCAAACAGCCACAGCTGCACAGCACTGAATCTTGGGCTCTACAAGAGGCATCACAAGCTAGAACCCGCGGGAGTGATAGCACAGCATTTGCAGACCCCACTAAAGAAAACACCAGCAAGGATCAAGAGAAGACCTGGAGTCGGAGCAGTAGTCACACCATGAGCCACTGAAGTGACGCCCTCCATGGACTTGGACAGATGCATCAGTGTCACTAAGAATAGCAGGTCACCTTCCTTTCCCCTTCCTTCTAACTCACGAACCTCCACTCAGTCTGAGCTCAGTGAATCAGATCTCTTTCTGCTCTCACACATGCATACATGTATATTCTCTCTCTCTCTCTCTCTCTCTCTCTCTCTCTCTCTCTCTCT
>NW_008357924.1:240590-251638 GCF_000622305.1 Nannospalax galili
CCTCCCTCCCTCCCCCACCCCCTTCTTTCTCCTCTCTCCTTCTCCCCCTCCACTTAACCATGAGCTAGGTCCTAAACTCAATCAGTGCAAAAGGCTTTGGCTTCAGCATATACACCAAAGTGAAGACAAACAGAAACGATGTCTCGGAGCCTGCTGTCAGCCTCACCCTACCACCCCACCTCCTGCTAGTCATCTACACACTGAGATTCTGCCAATCTGTACCTGAGTCCTACCAGCTTAAATGAAAACTATCTTTCTCTGGTTGCTTTTGAAAATGATAATTTGGGGAGGGAGAGATGGGTCAGAGGTTAAGAACACTTGCCGTTCTTCCAGAAGACCTGGGTTCGAGTCCCAGTACCCACATGACGGCTAACAACCATCCATAATTCCAGTTCCAGGGGATCCAACACCCTCTTCTGGCCTCTGTGGGCATGGCACACATGATGTACTTATATGCAACACACTCATACACATAAAATAAAATTCATATATATATTTTTAAAGCGAAAGAATGAAAATAACTTGCCACATTTTTTTTTATTTAATAAACTGTTTAAGTCAGGCATGGTGGTGTGCCTTTAATCCCAATGCTCAAGAAGCAGAGGCAGGTAGATCAGAGATCAAAGCCAGCCTGATCTACATAGCAAGCTCCAGGTCTGCCAGGGCTACATAGTGAGACCTGCTCAAAAAATAGTAATAATTGTTTTATCCATCCTGCTAATAAAATTTTTAATTTGTACAAACACTAGCCATGAACATAGGATGGAAAGAAAATCTTTTGTTCACAGATCATATGTTATTTTATTTTAGATTTATTTTCTCTCTAACATTTTTAAGGTTGTTACATTTAAAAGACAATCCCACTTGATAAATAATCTGTGAGTGCTAAGCACATATGTTGTCATGAACATGATGGGCAAACAGAAAGGACCCACCCTTACCAAACTCATAGAACTCGCACTTTACAGAGCTCCATGTAAAGAGTACAAGGTTTAAAAAACAAAGGAAACACAGAAAGGCAATTCTTGCCTTCCAAATGCCTAAGATCTTGTGAGAAACACAACATTGATAATTAAGTGGAAGATTTGTGAGTCTCCTGGTTGATGAAGTGGCTAATGTGTACATAGCAAACAGGGCCATAGGAAGGACATCTAGATCAGACCAGAGAGGGAGAGCCATGCCATATTTAAACAGAAGAGGGCAGGGACCCCAAAGAACTAGCCAGGATGCCAGGACTATATTATAGCTCCTTGGCCTTCTGGTGACTACAGCAGATAGAACCCATCATTCTATACCTCTGTTTAATCATGTAGTGGCATACATTTTCCAATGGAATACCAAGTGAGATTCAGCGGTCAAACATGGCAAAATTCAGACTCTGACAGACTATTAGTCTAGCCCTATCACTTACAGGTGAATAAACAGAGACTCTGAGAAGACTTGAGCCTGAAGGCCAGGACTGGGCCTGGACCCCTCGCCTCTGTGCAGTATGCAGCCTCCAGAGTGCTTTCCATGTCGCCAGAAATGATCTCTTTTTTTTTTTTTGAGACAGTATCTCTCTGTATCCCCAGCTGGCCTGGATAGAACCTGGATCAGGTAGGCTGTTCTCGATCTCACAGAGATCCATCTGCCTCTGCCTCCCAAGTGCTGGGATTAAAGGCACATGCCACCACTCACAGCCAGAAAGGATCATCTTAAAGACATATGCTATAGCACTTTTTAGTGAAAACTAAAGCTCCATCTGTTGCTTTTCTTTTTTAAAAATATTTTATTAATTATTTTTATTTTATGTGTATGAGTGTATTGCCTGCATGTATGTGAGTGTACCCGTGCTGTGCAATTACGCGGAGGTCAGAAGAAGGCTTTGGATTCCCCTGAAACTGGAGTTAAGGATGGTTCATAGTCATGTGGGTGCTAGGAATCAAACCCCAGTCCTCTGCAAGAGCAGTCAGTGCTCTTAACCTCTGAGCCATCTCTCCAGTTCCCCGTCTGTTGCTTTTCTGCCAAGTAAGCTTTGCCTACAGCTGTCCCTTCCTATGGGAATTCTGATTCTCAGTGCCAACTGTCTCTATGAGGATCTCAGTAAGACCTCCCAGATCACTTGGGGGAACTCACACTGAGGCCCAGGCTACTTCCCCCAACAGAGTACATGCTGAAGTTTTAAACATTAAATAACAAACATGAGAAAACTACTGAAAATTATTTATGAGCCCAGTGTGGTGGTGCACATCTGTAAGTTCAGCACTTGGGAGGATCACAAGTTTGAGGTCAGCCTGGGCTACATAATAAGTATGAGAGGGTGGGGGCATACACATTTGGCACCAGCGGGCCCTGATAGTGGTTCTGAAAGCTACGCGGCACACCTGTCACAGGCAATTATGCTGACAGAGAAGCCTCCAGCCAGCAGACCATTGCCTCTAGCAATGGATGATTTCATTAAGACCAAAGTGGGGCAAAGAAATCTGTTAAGTTGCCTGTGAGATCACTGTCAAGACTCAGAATGGCATCCTTCCTGCAGACAGAAGGAAAGGTACATACTTCCAGGACAGACAGCAGAGAAAAGTGAAGATGTTTGGAGAAGACAGGAAGGGAGAAAGAATGGTCCAAAGCAGACTGTGAGTGAGAATCAAACCACTTTATTAATTTGCTAACACTTGCTCATTCATTGCTTAAGTCTTCTTCTTCTGACTTCATTTTGGTTTCTTTAGGACCTTAACCACATAATTCTGTAAACACAATAGGAGCCACATTTTTTTTCAAGGAAGGTAGAAGTTAGATGGAAGTTTACCTGAGCTTGTAAAACAAAGGTGTTTTTTAATATTACAGGTGATGTGGCAGAATCTGAAGGCGCAGCATGATTACCTAACAGGCTCTCTAGGACCTGGTGCTGATTTGCCCCTCAGTGGGAATGAAGCATCAGGTGCCATTTCCTAGATGCATGCCTGTGGAGTCCATCACAGACGATGAAAAAGAATGGCTTCATGTCTGCCTTGGTCTAAGATGCACTTTATTCTCCTCAACACAAAGGTTTTATTATTTTACAGAAGCTTTACAAACCACTAAAGTTAGCAAACTATCTCCATTCCCAATAAAGACAAGGCTCGTGAGAAGTTATTCTTAGATGAGCATTCAGTGTCAGAAAATTTTTCTCCTTCTAGAAAACAAGAGAGCACTGACCACCCAGCCACATGGAAGATGATCAAAAGGAACACCTTCAGCCTTGGGAATCTACAAATCCCCCGCACAAGCCTTGTTTCCACCACAATTCTCTCTCAGCAAAGCTATAAAACTGATTTCAAAGTGACCTGAGATTAGCATCTACTCACTTCAAGAGCATTCAAGGTACTTCAAGGTACTTCATAGTTTCTAAGCAGGGACACCTACCTGGTAGATGAGACAGGCAGAAAGCATTCCTCACTGGGCTGGGGTAGCTCCACTGAGAGTGGATGGAATAGGTAAATAAGTGTTTTATACACAGAAATAAATATACAGTGTAGTAAAATGGTTATTTTGAACCATCTTCCCCCTAAAGTTTTATTCAAAACTTAGCAAGCATAGGACATCAAATTGAAAACTGATTGCCTCAAAAAACAACAACAAAAATCCAAAACCCCTGCATTAAACAGTGCCGAAGCAACATACGTGGTACAGCGACAGCACTGCTGTGACTAGAGCTTCACCTCATGATAAGGGAAAGTGAATGTTCACAGGCAGGTTTTCTCTACTACAAGCCATCTCAGAGAAAGCCATCAGGCAAACTACCCATTAGCTGTCACTTTAGAATGACTTCAGAAAGCCAGCCCCAGAGCTCCACTGATATCTTTTCAACAACCTCTTAATCTTGTTTATAACACCTGTGTTAAGGCAGCCTGACATCAATTCTACTCACTTGTCTCAGACTGAAATTACTTAGAAACTTGAGAATTCCAGTAAACATACCAACACCACACACACACTGAAATAGCCTGAATTCAGGGAAGACAGCTACCTCTTTCAAACAAAGCCATGTCATGGAAATCTCACATCACATGAAAATCTCATGAAAAACAGAGGCATGATGGTCCCAGAATCATGGGGTTTGAAGAGCCCAGAAAGGATTCGTCCCACAGCTTCTTTACCAAATGACTACTCAAATACATAGCCACTACTGACTGTGGGCCTGCTCTGGGCCAGAAACATTTCACTTTCTTTTTAATCCCAAACAGCACTTCTAGAGAGGCACTGTCATTCCCATTATCCTACGGAAGAAACAGAGATATTGGCGGCATCTCGGAGAATAGCCCAGAATCAAAGCGCTGGAAAATGATGGAGACTGGATTCAGTCAGGCCAGGTGGGCAAAGCCTCAGGGCCTCAAACTACACTGTGGGGCAGAATCGGCTGCCTTATGTGGTTCCTGTGCGTACTATACATTTGCTTCCTGAGATCCCTATACTCAAAGTGAGCTGTTAGCTGCCTGTGTTTTAGCAACGTGCATCCTAAGCTGGTACAAAACATAAAACACCTAAGAAATTGATACTGAGTCCATGACAATGGAAACATGCAGTGAAGAGAGAATGGACTTTGGTGGTCAGTGTTCACTGTTACTAGTGTGTGACCCTGGACAAATCACCAGTTTCAGCCTTAGAGAAAGCCTTCCTAGTGTTATGAGATAGTATGTGGAAATGCCTAAACAGAAAAGTGCCCAAGAAATGTTAAAAAGAAAAAACTCTACCCAGTGAAAATGGATATTCCAGATCCAACCAACACAAAATAAAAACTAATCTCATTGCTATGTAAGATCTTATTTCTTGTATATAAGGCTGGGTGCAGAGAAAACAGCAACTATGGTCAGTAGACTGACAGTAAATCTCGGGCAAATAAATGAATCAATCGATCTCTTGCTTTAGGGTCAGAGGCAACCTTAGCCTTTAAAAGAAATGCCAATCAACTCTCAGGTTACTAGAGGAATGGAATTGGGCTTTTATGGATACCACTGCTGTTATTTAAAGCAAGCTTCCAATGAGTAAAGCCATGATCAGTCACAAACACAGCTTAATCTACACCCCATCAAGAAAGAAGAGGAAGGGTTGGAGATTTAGCTCAGCTGTAGCTCAGCTTAGTGCCTAGCATGTGTGAGGGGGCAGAGACAAAGAAGATCACCAAGGTTTGCTGGCCATCAGCCTAGCTCCAGGTTCAGTGACAGACCCTGTCTCAACAGAGTGAAAGGGTTGGGTGTGGTGGCTCACTCCTTTAATCCCAGCACAAGCAGGCAGAGGCAAGTGGATCTGAGATTGAGGCCAACCTGATCCACGTAGTGAGTTCCAGGCTAGTTGAGGCTACAAGGAAACCCTGTCTCAAAAAGACCAAAAATAAATAGAGAGTGACAGAAGAGGACAGGACACCCAGTGTCCTCCTCTGGTCTCCGCACGCACATGTGTACACACAAGCACGGGGGCACATACACCACAGACACACACAAAGAGGACAATGAATGAATGACATCATCCCATGATGTGTAGTCCTCATCTCAAGAAGAGACAGAATGCAACACAGATGTCAAATAGCACAGATCTGGCTCTTGGTGAACTTCAATATGACGTCCCAGGACTTTGTCTTGTTCTTTTTTTTTGTTTTGTTTTGTTTTGTTTTGTTTTTGAGACAGGGTCTCCCTGTAGCCCCAGCTGTCCTAGAACTCACTATGTAGACCAGGCTGGCCTTGAACTCACAAAGATCCACCTGCCTCTGCCTCCCGAGTGCTGGGATTAAAGGCGTGCCCCACTACGCCCCGCCATGTTTTGTTATTAAGTGACATCTTTGAGCTGCTTGTGATCCACTTCAGGAAGACCATCCCTACAGGTGACTCTTCTCCCATAAACACAAGACAACTTACCAACCAAAGGGCAACTTGCCATTACTACAGAGGTAAGACCTCAAGTCCAACTACATACCTCCCTCACCACATTATCCTGATACACTCAGTGTCACACTCATGAGAAGTCATGTTCACACTATACTCAGCCATTACGAAGTTCACATGGTCAGAAGGGCCTCTGCTCCACACAAGGTGAAGCAGGGATTAAAAACTGCTTTTATTAATTAAATTAAGACTTCCTCAGCCTCCTACTGACAATCACAACTACAAGGCAGAGCTCAGTATCAGAGGTAACCAGTCTCCATACTGCTGTAAGGGTGGTTTGAAGCACTCAAAAGCGGGAGGGGGAAATTACTAATTTAAACAAAATGTTTAATCTTCTAATTACGGGGCAGGCTCCAAGAGGATGGAAAGTGATTTGCAATCTTCATTACGGAATCCCCATGCGACCATGGCACAAGTCATGTCAGCCAGAGGCAGATGCCATCTCTCCTTCCCCTCTGAGCCCTGCTGTGTCCTTGCCAGTTCTGAGAGGATAGATCTCTCTCTCTCTCTCTCTCTCTCTCTCTCTCTCTCTCTCACACACACACACACAACACACACACACACACACACACACACACACACACACAAAAAGTAGGTAAACCAGGAGTGGTGGTTCTTCAGTTCATTATGCCGAGTGAGGCACAAGGACACCCCACGTCAGGGAGGTGGCATTCAGTAAGCTCAGGCAGCCTGGGCCCTGTGAAACTCTCAAGTCTTGCAGAACTGCCCAGCTCAGGTGGTGCTGAAGCAATTCTTTTCCCTTATAATCAGAACTGAGGCATCCGCACGGTGGTGTCCAGTATCAACACCTCTGGTCAGAGGGAAATCTGTTCCTCTGCAGACAGGCTAATTTGTATTATCTCTGTCTATTCAGATCTCTGCTGCTAACTCAGGAGGAAAAGTCCCTGCCAACCAACTCTGACAAGTCTGATGGCAGAACTCCCACTAGAAAGCAGCAGAGGCAGCAATTATTCCCTTTCATTAGGGACAACTCTTTTTAAGTTTGCTTTTTGAATTTTGAAAACAAGAAGTAGGCATATGTGGACACTGCAGCCACTTACACAATCAGCAGAAATGGAAATGTCCCATAAGTCAGGTAAAAATGATACACTGGTCGTCCCTGGAACGGCCATGCCCTCTTAATTACTCATAGCAATGTGAAGGCAGGCTTGGAGAACATGGTAGGGCAGATCAGCATGGTAGTTAATCTGCAGACCAGGCCACCTACACCTGTTTCACAGGAGCAAAGGGTGCACAGGCTCTGAAACTTCCTGAGATGCCCAGGTGCTGAGGGTGTGTACACACACACACACCCCTACACACCCCCACCCCAGGTGCTGAGGGTACACACACGCACATGCACACACACACACACACACACAGAGCTGTGTTGTCCTGAGGCCCCGTGGGGACTGCTTCCTTCATCCTCTCAGGCCAGGGTCCTCAACAACGGTGGGCTCTATGCCCACCTTTTCTGTGCCAAGCCTGGCCCTAGGAGAGAACGACCTCTTGATTAAGCCAGAACACAGATTAAATGTTTAGGAGTGGGAGATTCTGAAAACAACTGAGGTGGGAAAGCAATTATCCCAGGGAAAGAACAGCCTCAGCTGCAGTCTCACAGCACAAAGGTGAATTCTGTACCTTTTCAACAGCCAAGCTGGCCAGACTGCTCCTCCACAGCCTTGTCTCTGTGCCACAGATGCAGTCACCTTGGAACAGACACCGAATTGTGTCACTCCACAGCTTAAGAGCCCTAATGACGTCTAACCATACTGAGAAGAAATCTCAAAGTGCTAGGGTTCTCCCTCCTCCAAGGCTGACCTCATCCTTCATCTCAACCACCCCTTCCTCACTCACCCAGCTCTCACCATCTGATCCAAGCATGACAGGGTTGCTTCCATCTCAGGGCCTCAGGGCTGTCCCCTCAGCCTACATGGCTATTCACAACATTTAGCACTTGGCTCAAATAGCACTGCCTCCAGAGTCCTTCTAGAACCTTCTCAAGTGAATAACAATGTTTCCCCAACACTGTTAGATCCGTCATGTTTTCCCTTCGTATCACATTTGAAATTTTCTTTGATTTAACATCTGTTTGTTTGCATTCTTACTTGTGTGTATTTGTTCTGGTTTATTGTCTGTCTGGCCTCCCTGGATGTAAGTTCCATACAGACAGGGGCTTTGACTGCATCATTCTGCTCACAGTGTCTAGTGTAATACCTTATATTTAGTAAGTATTTAATGAATGTGTTGAACGATTAGAAAACAAAAAATTCAATATGGACCACTAATCCAAATGAAATTTACTAACCCCTGAAAATCTGGACTGGCTCACTGTCTGGCTCTGAGCATATGCCACGGTACCCTGGAAACACCTTCTCTCCTAGCCACGCCTGAAATGACGATGAAAACGGGAGTCACAGCAGACTGTCAAAGACCTGGAAGACTTTCGGGCCTCCTGAGTAGGGTTTAACCAAACTATCCCCTCACCAACGGGTCAGATGGGCTGGACATGGCAACCACCAATGGGCTGTGGCCAACACTTGGGTCTTGAAGGTCCAGCCAAGGCAAGCTACATCATCTGAGGAGGCGCCAAGTCCAGTCATACATACTTCTTGATACTAGAAGCCAGAGAACACATGCAAAGACCAAATCTAAAAGACTCTGGTGTACACACTAGAGTCAGGAGGGGAGGAAGAGATAGAGGAGCAGAGAGAGAGCCAAGAGCTGAGTATAAGAGAGGCATAAATAGGCCAGGACTGAGATCCTAGCAGACAGCCTGAGAGGGTAGGTTCAGACCTCCATCTGTGTCTGATCTCAGCAGACTGCCAGAGAATGCAGGGGACTACCTGAGAGCCCCTGGATCCTGCTTCCGCGGATCCTGCCTCCACATGGTGGTGAGCTTCCCCTAATTGCGCCAGACCATCCCCCTACCAGGAATTTTGTGAGGCCCCTCTCAAGGCCCCAGGGCAGATCTGGCTTTGGTAGGCTAAGGCTAAAATCCCAGCAGACAGCCTGAGAGGGTGGGTTTCAACCTCCACTGGTGTAGCGGCTCTGATTTCAGCAGACCGCCAAAGTGCCAAGTTTTGGCCTCCCTCTGGCAGAGGGCCTGAGAACCCAGGGGACAGCCTGACAGCCCCCGATCCTGCCTCCATGTGGTGGTGAGCTTCCCTTAATTGAGCCATACCATCCCCCTACCTGGGATTTTGTGAGACTCCTCCCAAGGCCCCAGGGCAGATCTGGCTTTGGTAGGCTAAGGCTGGGATCTCAGCAGACCATCAGAGAGTGCTGGCCCCCCTCTGGCCTCCCTCTGGCATAGGGTTGACAACTCACAGGGCTGCCTGAGAGAGCCTGGATCCTGCCTCCACGTGGTGAAGGAAGCCTGAGTGTACCTGACTGGAACCTGAATTGGGCTTCTGTTGGTACTCCTGAATAGCTGATCTAAATCCATCAGCTCCCTCCAAATTATACCTGAGAGAACCTGAATCCTGTACCAACCAGCTTTATATAACCAATAAAGAAAGGATCTAGGCACCCCGATAATTCAAATAGAAGCATACTTCAACTTAATTCTCATATAAGAATCATAAACAAAAGAAATTCACATGCCAAAATCACAACGAAAGAATAATAAATTGGAAAGCCAAAACACTATGTCCCCACCAAACCCCACCAATCCTGTAGAAGAGTTCTGCAAGGAGAACCCCCTAGAGATAACCCAGGGCACTGAATTTAAAAGAGCAATCATAAACATGATCAAGGAATTCAACGAATTTAAAGAACACGTGCAAAACTCAATAAGCCAACTTGGAACAACAGGGGAAAGCCTCACCGCTACAATGAATGAAATGGAAAACAGAATATCAACACTGGAGGATAAAGCTGAAGAACTGGACCAGTCAAGCAAAGATTATGGAAAATTTTTAAAAACACAGGAAGGAAATATGCAAGAGATGTGGGACACCATGAAAAGACCAAATCCATGGATCAGAGGCATAGAGGAAGGAAAAGAATTTCAGGTTAATGGTGTTGAGCAGATCTTAAACAGGATTGTAGAAGAGAATTTCCTGAAATTAAGGAAAGACATCCCCATACAAATACAGGAAGCACATAGAACACCAAATAGACACGACCAGAAAAGAAACTCCCCACGACATATCATAATAAAAACACTAAATGTACAGAACAAAGAGAGAATGCTGAAAGCAGCAAAAGAAAAACAAGTCACATACAAAGAAAAGCCCATCAGAATTACAGCTGACTTATCAATGCAAACTATAAAAGCCAGAAGAGCCTGGACCAAGGTACTTCCAGTTCTATATGACAACAGATGCCAGTCCAGAATACTTTACCCAGCAAAAATGTCTATTATAGTTGAGGGGGGAAGAAAATCTTCCATGACATGAACAGCCTAAAAGAATACATGTCCACAAAACCAGCCCTAAAAGAATACTTGAAGCAATACAGAGAGCAGAAAGAGAAACAACTACACCCCAGGGACAACGAAAGAAAATGAACAAAGATATAATCTAGGAAACACAAAATTACACTGAGAACACAAACAGCAATCAATATGATAGCAACCAATACACATCTTTCAATAATAACCTTAAATATCAATGGACTGAACTCCCCAGTCAAAAGACACAGGCTAAGTGAATGGATTAAGAAACAAAATCCATCTCTTTGCTGTCTGCAAGAAGCCCACCTCACCTTCAAGGACAGGCACTACCTTAAGGTAAAAGGATGGAAAAGAATATTCCAAGCAAATGGCACTAAGAAACAAGCAGGGGTTGAAATTCTAATAACTGACAAAATAGACTTCAAAGTAAAACTAATCAGAAGAGATAAGGAGGATCTTTTCATTCTGATCAAAGGAACAGCTAACCAAGAAGATATTACAATCCTTAACATGTACGCACCAAACTCTGGTGCACCCAAATTGATAAAAACAACACTACAGGCCTTTAAGACACAGATTAACACCAACTTAGTAATAGTAGGGTACTTCAGTACCCCACTGTCTCCATTAGACAAGTCAACTGGACAAAGAATAATCAGATAGATGTCTGAATTAAGTGGTCTTACATCAAATGGACCTAACAGACATCTTTGGAATATTCTACCCAAGCACCAAAGAATGCACTTTCTTGG
>NW_008357924.1:251656-255422 GCF_000622305.1 Nannospalax galili
CTTTAAAAAACTGACCACATATTGGGCCACAAAACAAACCTCAACAAATACAAAAAAATTGAAATAATTCCATGCAGTCTATCGGACCACAATGCAATAAAGCTCAAAATCAACACTGGACAAAGCCTGGTCACTACACCAACTCATGGCGATTGAACAACACACTCCTAATCAATGAGTGGGTCAAAGGACAAATTAAGAAAGAAATAAAAGAATTCCTGGAATTCAACGAAAAGGACAATACAACACAACACAACCTCTGGGACACATTAAAATCAGTCCTAAGAGGGAAGTTTCTAGCTCTAAGTGCCTACATTAAAAAATTAGAAAGAGCCCAAATAAATGACCTAACTCAAGGCACTGAAAAGGCAAGAACAAATGAAACCCAAACCCAGCAGAACAGAAGAAATAACAAAAATCAGAGCAGAAATTAATGAAATAGAAACAAAACAATACAAAGAATCAATGACTCTAAGAGCTGGTTCTTTGATAAGCTAAACAAGGTAGACAGACCCTTAGCCCAGTTAACCAAAAGAAAGAGCAAATCCAAATCAACAAAATCAGAGACGAAAGGGGAAAAAAAAATCATAACAGACACCCAAAAGATCCAGACCATTATAACAGAATATTTTAAAAACCTATGTGCTACTAAATCTGAAAATCTAAAAGAAATAGATGGATATCTGAAATCATGGGAACCATCAAAGTTAAACCAAGAAGAGATCAACAGTTTAAACAGACCCATAACATATAAGGAAATTGAAACAGTAATACAAAGCCTCCCAACTAAAAAAGCCCAGGCCCAATGGGCTTACAGCAGAATTCTACCAGCCATTTAAAGAAGACTTCCAACCAATACTACTTAAATTATTCAAAATGATAGAAACAGAGAGAGAACTCCCATATTCCTTCTATGAAGCCAGCATCACTCTAATACCCAAACCGGGTAAAGACACAACCAAAAAAGAAAAAACAGAAAACTATAGACCCATCCCCTTAATGAACATAGATGCAAAAATTCTCAATAAAATACTTGCAAACTGCATACAGACACACATCAAAAAGATCATTCACCATGATCAAGTAGGTTTTATTCGAGAGATGCAGGGGTGGTTCAATATATGCAAGTCAATAAATGTCATTAATCATATAAATGAACTCAAAGGCAAAAACGACATTGTCATCTCAATAGATACAAAAAAGGCTTTTGACAAAATTCATCATGCATTTGTGTTCAAAGTCCTAGAGGGAACTGGACTGGAGGGAACATACAACATGATTAAGGTCATATACAACAAACTCAGAGCCGCATCATTCTACATGGAGAAAAACTGGAAGCATTCCCATTAAAGTCAGGAACCAGACAAGGATGTCCACTGTCTGCACTCCTTTTCAACATAGTGCTTGAAACTCTTGCCAGAGCAATAACACAGGAGAAGCAAATTAAAGGAGTACTAATTAGAAAAGAAGAGGTCAAACCATCATTTTTTGCAGATGATATGATACTATACCTAAGAGATCCCAAAAGTTCCACCAGAAAAGTCCTAGAACTGATCAACACTTTCAGTATAGTGGCAGGTTATAAAATCAATCTACAAAAATCAGTAGCCTTTCTATATACCAATAACAAGCAATTGGAGAAAGAATACAGGGAAATGCTCCCATTCGCAATAGCTGCATAAAAATTAAAAGATCTTGGAAAAAATCTGACCAAAGACACCAAAGATCTCTACGGTGAAAATTTTAAATCGTTAAAGAAAGAGATTGAGGAAGACACCAGGAGATGGAAGGACTTCCCATGCTCATGGATTGGAAGAATTAATATTGTGAAAATGACCATCCTGCCAAAAGCAATATATAGATTCAATGCAATCTCAATCAAAATCCCCATGACATACTTCACAGAATTAGAAAAACCACCCTTAAATTCATATGGAAGCACAAAAGACCCTGGATAGCCAAAGCAAGCCTGAGCACAAAGAGCAATGCTGGGGGGATTAATATACCCGATCCCAAAGTATACTACAAAGCTATAGTCATAAAAACAGCATAGTACTGGCACAAAACTAGACACATAGATCAATGGAGCATCACTGAAGATCCAAACCAACTTCATGGAATATCAGCCACCTAATATTTGACCTGAAAGGTGCCAAGAATACACAGTGGAGGAAAGACAACATCTTCAACAAATGGTGCTGGCAAAACTGGATCTCCACCTGTAGAAGAATGAAACTTTTCTTTCACTTTGCACAAAAGTCAACTCCAAATGATTCAAAGACCTTAATGTGAAACTGGAAACCCTGAAACTATTAGAAGAAAATATTGGCAGTAACTTACAAAATATAGGTGTAGGAAAGGATTTTCTAAATGAGACAGCAGTTGCCCAGGAATTAAGGTCGGCAATCAACAAGTGGGATCTTATTAAACTAAAAAGCATCTGTACAGCAAAAGAAACAATCAAAAAAGTGAAGCAAGCAGGGTGTGGTGACCCTGTCTCAAAAAGACCAAAAAAAACAGTGAAGAGAAAACCCACAGAATGAGAAAGAAATCTTCATCAGTGACACATCTGACAGGTTTAACATCCAGAATACATAAAGAATGCAAAAAACAAAGAAGCGAGAAACCAAATGATCCAATTAAAAGATGGGGTAAAGATCTAAACAGAGTTCTCAAAGGAAGAAATAAAGATGGCTAAGAAACATCTCAAAAAGTGTTCAACATGGTTAGTAATTAGGGAAATGCAAATTAAAACCACCCTAAGGTATCACCTTACCGCAATCAGACTGGCTAGGATCGAAAGAACAAATGATACCAAATGCTGGCGAGGATGTGGAGAAAGGGGAACACTCACCCACTGCCGGTGGGATTGCAAACTCGTGCAACCTCTATGGAAAACAGTATGGAGAACCCTTAAAAATCTAAAAATGAACACACCACATGACCCAGTTATACCACTCCTTGGCATATACCCAAAGAACTCATCCTATTGTAGAGACACTTGTACAACCATGTTTGTGGCTACTCTTTTCACAATAGCTAAGAGATGGAAGCAACCTAAGTGTCCCTCAACTGATGAGTGGTTAACAAAAATGTGGTATATTTACACAATGGAGTTCTATTCAACAGTAAAGAAAGATGAAATAATGAAATCTGCAGGTAACTGGATGGATCTAGAAACTGTTATACTAAGTGAAGTAACATAAACTCAGAAAAACAAATGATGTATGCTCTCCCTCATATGTGGTTCCTAGCATCAAATCCTTTTAAATTCCAGGTCCTTTTAATAAGATGATGCTATCCAGCAGTCCCTTCTGTATGAAATAACTACCATCATCACGACTTCAGCTGAGACTGATCGCTAGACATCGTCACAACTGGGTTGCGTTCATTCATTAAAGGAGAGCCAAGCAGGGTCATTAGACACTCACCATATTATCCAGCCACTCTTCCCAGCCAACTGTATGTAATTTGACCCTAATCACACATGGCCCCCTGGATTTGGGGAGGGCTAAATATACAATCTGGGGAAGGCTAGGAAGCGAAGGCATGACCCATGATGGGTAAAGGCTTTCCAGTGTGCAAACCCTCAGGTCATACATACACCTCAGCAACCCCTCAGTTATATTGGTAGGTAAGCTCAATAAATTCATTGGTTCCCCAGTC
The DNA here is from genome assembly GCF_000622305.1 of Nannospalax galili. Lineage (NCBI taxonomy): Eukaryota > Metazoa > Chordata > Mammalia > Rodentia > Spalacidae > Nannospalax > Nannospalax galili. The sequence continues at coordinate 255,323 of NW_008357924.1, forward strand.
AAACTTTAATCAAACATTGGCTTGATACTAGAACCTTAAAAGGGAATAAGCATTGCTTAGTATCCCCAGGAAAAGAAGTTTTACAGCCAATGGAAAATTT
>NW_008357924.1:255472-281850 GCF_000622305.1 Nannospalax galili
AGAAAATGAGAATGTAAATTGTGTTGAAAGGATATGGGAATGGAGATTTTTTCAAAAACAGAAAAAATGAGAAAGCCTAAGCAAGTGATGAAGGTCTGTTTAGGTTTGTTATGATATATAAAGGATGTGACAAAAATAATATACACATAATCATAAAATTTCTATGGTCATAGTTTAGTCAACTAGTTTAAGGAACAAAATATATATCTAGTCAAGGTTTGTTTGAGAATATTTGGTTTTTTACCCAAGCCATATCTACACAGCACATGATAACTAAAAGTACCAGACTGGGGCTGGAGAGACGGCTCAGAGGTTAAGAACCCTGGTTGTTCTTTCAGAAGACGTGGGTTCGAATCCCAGCACCCACATGGCAGTAACAACTATCCATCCCAGGGGATCTGGCAGCCTCTTCTGTCCTCCAAGGGCATTGTGCAATACAGGTGCACTTACCTACATGCAGGCAATACACGCATACACATAAAATAAAATTTAAAAAAAAAAGTACCAGACTGGTGGACCTAACTTTATTGGATGTTTAATAGCCATAGTTTGAGGCCTATACTAACATAGTCAGAGGACCTTAAAGGACAGTTTCGCCCCCTGCCCTCCATGGTCGACTATATTCCAGGGGACTATGGAACACCTCTCAAAATGTCCTGTAACTGTGGTGAGTCACCTGTCCTTTTGTTCAGGGAGGACATGGAGACCCCACCAGATGGACTTGAACCACTGTCCAGTCTACAAAGAGGAGGGTCAACTCAGAGGAAACATCTCATTCATGCTTCCAAGTGAAACCAAACATGGTTGAGCAGGATCTTTGACTTATCTTCACAGAGATGGAACTGATAAAAGAAAGGAACCAGGAGCTCCTTCCAAGCCCCATGTGACCCCTGAGGAACAGATCCTCAAATGATCTTAAGTATAAAAATAAGTTGATTTATTTGGGCCAACTGTACGGTCTTAAACACCCAAAAGGAAAGCATAACCAAAGAGTAAAGTCATCAGTATACTTAAGAGTTCAAGGGATTACCCTTCCCAGACATTAGGCTTAAGTCTATATAAAAGGTTATTTAGAGCCGGGCGTGGTGGCGCATGCCTTTAATCCCAGCACTTGGGAGGCAGAGGCAGGTGGATCTTTGTGAGTTCCAGGTCTGAAATACTGTAGTGCCCACCTGCAGCTAAGGGAGACAACCCGCTATTTTTCTAAAATGATGGATAAATTTGTTTTCTCCCACTACTAGAAGCTTTTCAGAGGGAACTGACACTGAGTCTAACCACTCCAACAGGTTATCAAAATATGTGAAAGCAAATCCTGAATCCATCACTCTCGAGTCCAGCCTCAGAAGACAAAAGAAAAATGAGGAGGAACCCAATAGAGGGATGCTTTTGGAAGCCCTTGTCAAGAAATTCCAATGGACTCTCATGTGAACATTTGAAAATTGCACTGTTCTGACATTTTTATAGTTCCCTGTCTAGAACTTGTAATGCTAATTACTCTTACCTTTACTTCTTCACAACTCCTATTCAATGATTCAAGGACTTTCTTTTCCCCTTAGAGATAAGAGTTATGCAATTTGAGAATCTTAGATAGACCCACTCTGTGTCCCTGTTCAGCATGGAAGAAGCCAGAGCGGTCTGCATCCCAATTCCCTGTTGGCAATTTGGATAACTTCTTCAGAGGATGGTGTAGTAAGAATAGGAGGTAGGAATTGGCTAGGCAGTTAGGGTAAAAAGACCCCAAAGAAAAAGTAGCCAGTTTCTTGGCTAAAAGTCAAAATGCCCTTGGGCCTCTTAGGAACATACTCTGTTCCAAGGCCAAAAAAGTTGAAAGTATTTGGGAGCTTGTATCCAATCCTTAAAAGATTTTAGGGTTACCTCTTCAGAGAGGGGAGTGTTAGAGTAGCCAAAAGTGCCATAAAAATAAATAAATCAAAGAAGAAAAAAAAAAGGCCAGGGCCAGGCACTGTGGGTCTCTGAAGATTGCTGGAGTCTAGGCTTCATGGGCTGGAGGGTGTGTGGATGTAAAGTGAACTAAAAGACAGTCACAGCCAATCCTTTAAAGATTTTAGGGTTACCTCTTCAGAGAGGGGAGTGTTAGAGTAGCCAAAAGTGCCATAAAAATAAATAAATCAAAGAAGAAAAAAAAAAGGCCAGGACCAGGCACTGTGGGTCTCTGAAGATTGCTGGAGTCTAGGCTTCATGGGCTGGAGGGTGTGTGGATGTAAAGTGAACTAAAAGACAGTCACAGCAGTCAAAGGAAAATGAACATTTCAAATGGTCAGGAGATAACCTGGACACAATTAGCATGCATTCATTCACAATTAGCATGACCTGAGCCCATAGTGGGGCCAGCTGAAAAAAGCAGGAATATATATGCTCAAGAAAAATCTGCATAAAACATGTGGGAAATGACAAAAGACATGACTGTGACAAAGCCCTGCTCTGAACCCCAAAATATCATCCAGTCATTGGAGTCCTAAGGCAAGGTACTTTCCCACCTGAGCACTGGCCTCCCCATGTGTAAAGGAGGAAGGTTCAAGAGAGCACCCCCAGACTCCTTGCTCAGCAGGCCCACCTCACTTACAGCCCTGAAAACTTCAACCACATTCTCCAACGACACTAGCAAGTGCAGAGTCAGTACAATTCAATACAACCTGCACCTCCTGAAAGAAAGCTCATCATGCTTTCTCTCAGCAGCCACCCCCACAAATCGATGGCAACGTCTTTTTTCTCATCCTCCTTTATTGCCGAGCTTCAGTGTTTTGCAGAATCCGCGGTGGCGGCATGTCTACCTTCCCCTGCCCAACAGTCCCACCCCATGTTTCAGCTAACCCAGCCATTCTGTACCCTTAGAATGCTCAAAAGTTTCCCTCATCATTGATCTGAGAAGCTATGCACTGTTCCATTGAAGCATCTGTGTTCAGAGAGACTGGGAGAAGACAGCATACTAAACCCAAAAGCCTTCCAACAGTACACACCAGTAGGGCTGATACATACTAATGTTTAAGTCCATTGAAAATCCCAACTGCTCCTAACCGGGAAGGAGTTCAGGTTAAAAACTCTAATTAATGGGCACAGTGGCACACCCCACTAATCCCAGCATTCAGGAGGCAGAGGTGGGCAGATCTCTGTGAGATCAAGGCCAGCCTGGTCTACATAGTGAGTTCCAGAACAGCTGGGGTATAGAAAGACTGTCTCAAAAAATAACAACATTCTAATCAGCCCTCAGTTTTATGTATTAACAGCCAAGTGGGCAAATGATGACAAACAAGCAGCTTATAATAATCAATCATAATTGCTTTTAGAATCAAGCCAGGTTTCTATCCCTAGAAGGAACACCACGATCTTTCCCTGGGTTTCAGATCCCTCTTTGGTCAGTGAGTCTGGACATTGCTAGGTAGTTGGCCAAAGAGAAGTCCAAGAACTGATGTAGGTAATGTCCTTACATGGACTGATACTCTGTTGGGTGGCAGCGCACACCTGTGATTCCAGCATGAGTGAGGCTGAAGCAGGATTATGAATTCCCAACCAGCCTGAGCTACAATGCTCGACCCTGTCTCAAAAAAGGAGCTGGGGAGATGAGATGGGTCAATCAGTAAACTATTTGCCATAAAAGCATAAGGACCTGAGTTCCGAGCATGGTCCATGTCTATAGTCCCAGAACTGGGGAGGTGGAGGTAGACAGATCCCAGGAATTCTCACTGCTCAGCCAATCAGGCCAAATCAGCAAGCTTCAGAGATCTTGTCTCAAAAAATAGGCAGAGGGACTGGGGATATGGCTCAGCAGTTAAGTGCACTTACAAAAGACCTGGGCTTGGTTTCCAGCACCCACATGGCTGCTAACAATTGCCTATAACTCCAGTTCCAAGGGATCCCTGGGCATTGCACACACGTGGTGCACTTATATACAGGCAGGGAAAACACTCATATACATAAAATGTAAAAAATCCTTGAGGCTGGGGAGATGGCTCAGCAGTTAAGAGCACTGACTGCTCCTGCAGAGGACCCAGGTTCAATTCCCAGCACCCACATGGCAGCTAACAACCATCCATAACTCCAGTTCCAAGGGAATCCAACACTCTCTTCTGACCTCCGAGAGCACTGCATGACATAGGCACACTTACACACATGCAGGCAATACACTAATACACATAAAATAAAAATAATAATTTTTTAAAAAGTAGAGCACAATGGAGGGAGGCACTCGGTGCTAACCTCTGCATCCCCACACCCACACATGTGCTTTTGCACCTCTGCCCCACATACATCAAAAGACGGTGACTACAGTGACTGCTGTTGTCACACAAGGTAAGAGATGGACATACTCTATGCAAATCTCCCTAAACACCCACTAACCTCAGGACAAGGATAACCCAGGTTCTGTTTGCCAACCTGCAATGGAGCTGGCATCCTAAGGTTTGGCACACTTTCAGAGCAGTCACTCTTAGAACTCTCTGGAAAATGGTTCTGAACAATTCAGGCAAAAGACTAAATAGCCAATGGCTGCCACAGAGGACAGGAAGAAAAGTAAAAGTCCCAGCTCCATCTCCTAGTTCCAGTTTCTCCCCAGCTATACAAGACTCAGGTCGAAACCAATGACTTCCCTCAGAATGACTGGGGAAAAAAGACAAAAGAAGAGGTGATTTGTAAATGAGATTCCTGACACCAGCTGAGAGGAAACTGTGATTTCTCAGTGCTGTGAAGGAGACCTGGGGAAGGAATGACTGAGTTAGAGGCATAATTCTTGATATCAGTGACTGCTCGCTCTGGTGGAATAGGGCTGTGCTGTAGCCTACTGAGAATATTCTACACTGTGGCATGCGTGGGTGACAAACTGTTCTCATTTCGCTTTATTGAATTCTAAACCCTAATCTCCAAGGGACCAAAGACCTTGGGAATACTGAGGCAGCTTTGCAAATTTTAGGGAAATTTTTCCCCCATAGCAGGTTTGTTTGGAATGATATCAATAATAAAATCAACAGCTAGTATTTACTAGGCACTATACTACCCACACTGTCTCATTTAATCCTGTATTAATAAAAAAAAATATAGACAATAGCTGGGTGTGGTGGTACACACCTTGAATCCCATTACTGGGGAGGCAGAGGCTAGGGAAAGCTCTGTGAGTTTCAGGCCAGCCTAGTCTCTACATAGTGAGTTTCAGGCCAGTCAGGGTTACATAGTGAGACAGTCTCAAAAGTAAAATAAAAATAGTTTGGGTGTGGTGGTACACACCTTTAACCCCAGCACTTGGAAGGCAGAGGCAGGCAGATTTCTGTGAGTTCCAGGCTAGCCTAGACTACATAGGGAGTTCCAGGCCAGCTAAGACTACAGGGAGACCCTATCTCAAAACAAAACAAAACAAAACAAAACAAATAAATAAAAGAAGGGACTAGAGAGATGGCTCAGTGGTTAACAGCACTAACTGTTCTTCCAGAGGACCTGGGTTTGGTTCCCAGCACCCATATGATGGTTAATAGTCTGAAACTCCAGTTCCAGGGACTCTGACACCCTCTCCTGGCCTTCATGGCATTGCACAATACATTCATACACATAAAATAAGCAAACAAATAAACATAAAAATAAAATAATGAAAAATAAAGATGGTAAAGTGGAGATTTTTATTAAACTTGGTGGGCTAGAGATAGATACTCTACAATCTCCATTTAAAAGATGAAAAACAAGGCTTAAAGAGGTTAATTAACTAGCACAAGGTCACACAGCTGCACACAGCAAGACTGGGATTCAAACACAGGCCACCTGACCTAGAGTCCACATTCATCTGCTATGCTAAACATTAAAGATATTTAACAGACACACTCAGAGGACACAGGCTTTGAATTCTTTCCTCCCACAGTGCTGACAAGCTATTTTGAACTATCCACATTCTGACACAGTCGTTTTAATATAGAAAACTTCTCTATTGGGTTCGACCTTATAAATTCAATCCTCCAATTTAAAGTGACACCTAATGAGAGAGCACAGAAAAATATCTATCCCCCAGTTTCACCTGCAAAATTAGGGAGGCTCCTCAATGACTTATCCCCAACAGGTCTTTCTGAAATAGGTGGACAGGGTCGATGCCTGGAAAAGTGGGTTCTCTGTTAGCCTACAAAGGAAATGAGCCCATGCCCACCACGTCAATGTCTGGGAGGCCACCTATGTGGCAAAGCCTTGTGAGTCTAAAGCAAGAAGGTGGTGGGTAGAATAGAAAGGACAGAAAGACTCTCGAGGGCACAGTCCTCCTTGCCCTTCCCATGGCAGAGCTGTTCATGTCACTATGCCACCTCATCTTGCTGGCACCTCCTGAAGGGCACTGGGACTCTGCACTCGGATTTCAAATCTTGGGGTTCTCCCATTAGACTGCAAGCTCCATGCGAGCAAGAACTGTAACACAGCCTTTTCCCACCCAGACTGCGAGTCAGTCACTCTCATGTGCTCACACCTTCTTGACTCCTCAAAGGAGTTGGCCCTCTGCTCACGAGCCTGAACAGTCCGGGGAGAAAAGAATCTTGCTTTCATCTTTGAGTCCTTTCATCTTTGAGAAAGGGCCCCAAGGCTTCTTTCAAGTCTGCTGAACCAGTGACAGCCCTGACTAAAATGCAAAGCTGGACATGGAAGGGTGGAGGAGAGGAATTGTGTGACAGCAGAACATCTGGCCAGAACTCTCAACAGACATGTGAACTGTCAATCAAGGCTTGAACTAACCAGCAGTTGCTTAAGGAGCTGCAAAGGAGAACAGATGAGGATGGGGTTACAGTCCAACTGGAGCAAGACTTGCAAACAGTGACACCCCAGAAAACTGCAGGCAGAAAAGAGGGCATAGGCATTCTTTAACAATATAGGGTTTGGGTATTCTGTAAAATAACTAACCTGCACTTTTCAAAAACCAAAGACTAGAGCTGAGTTGAGCATCGTGACACACATCTTTAGTCATAGCATACGGGAGGCAGAGGCGGACCAATCTTGGTGAGATCAAGGCCAGCCTGGTCTACATAGTGAGTTCCAGGCCAGCTGGGCTACAAAAAAAACCAAGGGGGTAAAACAAAAACCAAAAAACTGACAAGACTAAGGAACAATGACAATTAAATGCAACAAAGTCAACAAAGAACACTGGACTAGACAATGGACCGTTAGTGAGAGAAAGCTAACAACATCCAAAGCAAGCCTGAGACTCAGTATCACAGGAGTCTGTTTCCTGGTTTTGATCATTATACTAAGGTTGGATAAGATGTAACTTTAGGATTGGGCATGGTGGCACATGCATTTAATTCCAGCACTTGGGAGGAAGAGACAAGCAGATCTCTGTTTGAATCTAGTCTAACTAGATTCCCAGGCCAGCCAAGGCTATATAGTGAGGCTTTTGTCTCAAAAAAAAAAATCTTTAAACAAAGAAATTGACAAAAGAATTGTTTAATTTGTGACAAGAGTAACAAGATTTAAAAAAAAAAAAGAAAGAAAGAAAGAAAGAAAGAAAGAAAGAAAGAAAGAAAGAAAGAAAAGAAAAGAAAAATGGGGCTGGCGAAATGGGGCTGGCGAAATGGTTCAGCAGGTAAAAGTGCTTGCCATACAAGCTTGATGGCCTAAGTTCAAACCCCAGAATCTACATAAAAGTGGAAGGAGAGAACCAACTCTACAAAGTTGTCTCCTGACCTCCATGGCAGACATACTCCCCCTCACACAATTTAAAAAAAAAAAAAGAGGAAAACAATTCAGAATGTGAAATAATCAGTTTGAATCAAACATTTTGAGGTTAAAAACACAGAGAAAAATGCCAGTCAGCAAACAAAACATCAGAGCCAAAAGGAAGAAGGCAGCTTCCAAAGGGGCCAACGCCACTGTACTTGAAGGCAGTGAGGCTCATTTGGTCTGTGATGGTCTTCATGGACAACTTGACTAGATTTCCAATCACCATGGAAACACAATTCCAGGTGTGTCTATAAGGAAGTTTTCAGAAAAATTTTAACCCAGGAAGGAAAACCTAGGGTGTAGCTTCACCTCTCAGCTTCTGACTGTGGATGTGATCTGACCAGCCCCGCACACGCTGCTGCCATGCCTTCACCATGGTGGATGGTGTCTTGCTGGAATGAAAAATGTCCTCCACAGGCTCATTTATTTGAACCCAGTGGGTGGCTGCTCTGTTCTAGAAGGTTATGGAACCTTTAGGAGATGGAGCCTTGCTGAAGAAAGGACATCACTGGGGGTGGGCTATGAGGTAGAGCCTGGCCCCGCTTCCTGTTCTCTCTCTGCTTCCTATGTGCAGATAAAATGTGAAGTCCCTGCTTCCTGACTCCTAGGCTAGCCTCACACTCCTGTTGCTACATCTTGCCAGCTATGATGGACTTTATTGTTCTAGAACTGTGAGCCCACATCAGTCCTTCCTTAAGTTGCTTTTTGTCAGGGTATTCTATCACAGCAACAGAAAAGTCATACATTCCATATCCTTTAAAACTATGAGCCAAAATAAACCCTTCCACCCTGAAGTTGCTTCTTGTCAGGTATTTGATCTCAGCAATAAAAAACATAACAAATACACTCCATCATCAGACAACAATCATTTGGCATTGACTATGGGTACGACATGGACACTGGTTCCCTCCCAAAGCTTACAGGAAGCTCAGAAGCACATTGTGTGCTGTGGGAGATGAACGAGACAGAGGAAAGTCATATGAGAAAGTTGCTGTGGTTAGAAATAAGCTCATTGGAGAGAGGAAATAAACAGGAGCATCAAGGAGACTAGCTCTTTACCTGCTATTTATAGCCACCTGGCTAACCAAAGTAAGTGGAGAGCACAAAGCAATCATGCAAAAAGGAGCCTGTTTCAGCTTGCTGTAAGATGACATCATAATCTGAATAATATTCTGAGGGTTATAAAGTAACATGAAGCCCCCACAAAAATGAACGATGCACTTTGAACACTTGACAAGCATGCGGGCTTCAGTAATGTGTCTTATACACACAACAAAGACAACTGGAAAACTCAATTACAAACTCCAGTTCCTATCCTGAAAGGAAAAGGCAGACAGCAGGAAACACAAATGATAAGCATGCACAAGAAAAATATGCTCATTAAAATAACCTTGAACTAGCATTTTATGTACCTACTGGATTAATGGTGGAAACATAAATTATGACTAGTACCATTATGCTTGTAGTAAAACTGGAGTGCACAGGGCTGGCAGCACCTTAAAGGATGTGGGAATGATCCCAGTGGCACCCTACTACTGCCTAGCATCTGTTTCTGGCCACGCCTCTCTGCTCACCCAATGCCCTGGACACCCCACAGGTTTGTTCTTACCAGTCACAGTCAACAATGACTCTCCCCAGGCCCCATTCTTACCCACAGACTCCTGGCGTTCAAGTCTGCAATTCCAATATCATTTCCTTTTTTTTCAATGACCAAATCAAATCTTTGCTCTGAGCTTATCTGACCACTCCTTCTGTGAACTCCCAGGATACTTTCATAGTGATGTGTTTAAATGCCTACTTCATTCTTCACATTGTGACTTCTTTAAGGTCCAGGATCATGCCTTAATAATTTTAATGCATGCCATCCTTAGCTCAGAAGATAGCACAGTGTAATTATAAATGACAGATGGAGGAGGCAAATGCCATATGAATGAGGAAGTTCACCATAATATTACTGCCACCAACGAAAACCTAAAAACTACCAAAATATCCAATTATGGAGAAATAATTTAGGGGAAAATGGTCTATTATTCAAGCAAATATTCTGCAAGTGTCAAAAAACATGAAAGCTATGTGGACATCAAAAATATATTTCTGGTAATGCTAAATTAAAAACAGAACAGTACATATGCAATAGTTACAGTCATGCAAAATATATAAGACTGTGGAAACATAAAAATATTCATTGGATTAGTTAGTTTTTCTCTCCTAAAATTCTTTCATACTATTTCTCACAGTTTATTATCATTAAAATTTGTTATTTCAAAAGAAAAAAATGAGGGAAAGAGAATTAGAGATTGCTTCAGTCCAAGAAAATGGGATATTACTGACGGACAACAGGAGTGGGTGTCTGCCATATCATCAAAATGAAGGGTCTCTGACCCCAATCTGCCTCAAAGAGAATTCCTCTCATGGTACAAAGCAAGCCATTCCCACCCAAGCAAGCTGCACTAAATGTGAATTCTTTTTGCACAACTTCAGAGGTTAGAACTTTTTTCCAAACATCTGTGGAATTAGTATTAATGAGCGTGCCCTGGAGTTCAGGTCTGCGCCTATGCGCCAGAAACTTCTCAGCCAAGCAACTGCTGGGCACACTTCTTGATGAGATATCTGAGCCTGAAGGCATCAAAAAAGTACATTTCCATATTGAGAACATAACTGGTTTCCTCCTTAAGACTTTTTCCACCATCTCCTGTCCACATTGTAATTCTCCTGCCTTCTCAAATGAATTGTTAACATATGTCAAGGATATGAGGCAGATACTGAGGCACTTTCCTGCCTATTACCAGAAGAACCAATCTCAGCAGAAAAATTGGAATCTTCCCACCAACTTGCCCCCAAAATGAAATTTAATAAGCATGCAAAAAAAAAGCTAAAGTTTTAACAAACATTTCATGACACTATGTGATACTTCTTTCCTGCTCACCTTAGACCCTGAATTTTAGGACTAGAAAGAAGCAGGTTACACAGTCCAAATTCCTCATTTCACAATTGATAAGAAAATGAGGTGCAAGAGGGGAGGTAGCTGTCCTGAGTCACCCAGATAAGTGATGATAACGGCAGGATTTAAACCCAAATCTCCCAGATCTTCAGGCTCAATTCCTTCTACTATATCAGGCTTTTTTATCTACTGGAATCTCTGGAGCCCTTGGCCTAAATAATTAGTATCATGGAATTTCAAAGCCATGAGAAACTCGGAGAGAGTCTTACTTAATCCTCTCATTAGGCATATAAGGAAACTGAGGCCCACAAAGATTAAGTGATTTGCTCTCAATATCTTGAGTGGCAGGGAAAAAGTATGACTTAAGCTGAAAAATCTGCAAACCAATGCCCATGAGAAGGGAGGATGTCTCAGCCGAGGAAAAGCTTAAAAGGAATGAAGATTATTCCAGACCAAGGAATCTTAAAGTACAGTCCCTGACCACCAGCTTTAGCATCACCTGGGACCTGGTTATAAATGCAAAATCTCAAGTCTCAGGAAACCAAGCCAAACTCTCAAATTGGGGACGTTCAAATCAGACAACTTCACTCCCTCATGTTCCCATACAGAGAGTGCCAGAGGTCAGGTGAAGTCTACTTTGCAAACATCAACTATAATCGATAACACTGATGATGTATGCCTCCTCCTATATGTGTGCAATACTTCAATTAAAAAGATTTCTTTAAACCTCAAACAAGAGGATAGGGAGATGGCTCAGCAACTGCTCTTGCAGAGGACCCAGGTTCAGTTCCCAGCACCCACAGCCAACAACTGTGTATAACTCCAGTTCCAGGGGCTCTGACACCCTTTTCTGGCCTCTGTGGGCACTGCACATATGTGATGCACTTACAAAACACTCATACACATAAAAATAACATTAAAAATATAACAAAAGATTGGGATGGTAGCATATGCCTTTAATCCCAGCACTCAGGAGCCAAAGGCAGGCAGAGCTCTGTGAGTTTGAGACCACCCTGCTCTACAAACATAGGGAGTTCCAGGTCAGTTAGAGCTATAGCAAGACCCTGTCTCAAAAAAAAAAAAAAAAATCAATCCTAAAACAAAATGGAAAACTCGCATGGGCATTCGACAGCGGCTCTGCTGCTTACTGGCTGACTCTGGGCAGGGAACTTGCCTTCCTGGCTTGAGTTTCTCTTTCCATAAAGTAGGCATGCCACCTACTTTGGGAGGACATGCTGAGAATTACAGTGATAATATATGCAAGCACTTTAGTTCAGCTACTGGCACAGGGCAGAGAACAGAATAGCACAGTGGTCAGGAGCGCCAGCTGTCGAATAAGACCACCTGCTAGGACTCTCTGGCTAGGTACCTTCAGCTAGGTCTGTTTCCCCCTTGGTGAAATGGGGAGGAAAAACAGTTCCTCCTAGGCTAAGGATATAGCTCAGTTGGTAGAATGCTTGCTTAGCATGCACAGAGCCCAAGTTCCATCCCCAGCACTGCATAAGCCAGTTGTGGTGGTACACACCTATATTCCCAACATTTGGGAGAGGCAGGAGAGTGAGAAGTTTAAAGCCCTGTCTCAAAAACAAGTTCCTCCTGGGGTTGATATGGGGATAGAGTGAGAATGCAGTTAAATAATTCTCTTTTCATGTTAGACTATCGCTGGTTTCAAAAAGCTTTCACTTCCCCAAACCCATCTGGTCCTCAAGATTGCTCACAAGAGGATGGGTGAGTTTGACTGATCACAGACTAGACTCCAGACCCTCTCATCTTTTAAGATAGGAGTGGAGATGGATCACACTGAAAGGAAACTGCATGAACAGTCTGTGTGGGAAATTAACAGAGCTGCAAATGGGGAAACCAGGACTCTGGTATCCAATCAGTTACTGCCTTGGCCTACAATCTCTGCTGAGTCTATCAGACCACAGTTCACTTTCAAGCTACAGACAAGTGGGCTAAATGAGGAAATCTATACCCCTCTCAAAGTCTTTCTATGACCCATAAGGAAGTCCTACCAAAGCTGTCCTCTGCCTACATCTCCAGCCTCAGCACCTTCTGGGCCCTGCTGGCTTACCAAGTTCTGGCTACATAACTCCTCCTTCTGCTCTTCTAACAGGCCTAGAGCTATGCCCATAGCTGCTGGCCCCTCTGCCTCTAGTATTCTGCCCCTATCACATGGCTGGCTCCTTCATGACCCTTAGCATGCTAGTATTGGTTCCTTAGGCTCCTCCCCTGACCACTGTCTTGTCCTCTTCTCCTCAAGGTTATTACAGCAGTGCTGTCCAACAGAAACAGAATGAAAGTCACACACAAAATACATAAAGTTTACATTTTCTAGTAGCCACATTAAAAAAAAGTTTCGAAAACACAGTAAGCTTAATACTCTATTTTCCTTACTCTAATATATCCTAAGTATTATCATTTCAAATGTAATCAACATAAAAATTAAAATATTTTATTTTCCCAAGCTAAAGCTTTGAACTTCATTGGGTATTTTACACATACCTAAGAGCTCAGTGCAGATGAGCCACATTTTAGTGTTCGACCGCCATGTGCCTAGCAGTCCCACACCATACAGCACACTTTCACAGCAGATTCCACTATATTCCCTTCATAGCATCTGTTGCGATCTGAATTTCTTGTTTGCTTTCTCAATTATTCTCCTCTGACTTGCCCAGCAGACTTGCCGTTGATACAAAAGCAAGAGCCTTGCCTCTTTTACTCCACATTACACCCAGTGAACCCAGCACCTTGTACATGGTAGATGCTCAATAAATATCTTGACCAGAGAACAAACCTCTTCTTTTTTTAAATTATTTTATTATTTTTATTCGATGTGTACGAGTGTATTGCCTGCATGTATGTGAGTGCACCCATGTCGTGCAATGGCACGGAGGTCAAAAGAGTGCTTCGGATTCCCCTGGAGCTGGAGTTAAGGACCGTTCGTAGCCACTATGTGGGTGCTGGGAATCCAACCGAGGTCCTCTGCAAGAGCAGTCAATGCTCTTAACCGCTAAGCCATCTCTCTAGGCCCAGAATGAGCCTCTTGTAGCAGTACTACTCAAGATCTGAGTTGATGGACGAGTCATTTCAAAACTCCGAAGCAAGCACTCATCAATAGCTCTCCAATTACTGTACTCATTCCATCATCAATTACATTGTCTTAAAAATAAAAATACCATGAACTTAATACCACTCAATGGGAGGAAACTAATGTGTGGTACTGTAAAGCTAGCCAGTTACACATAGCTGGAGAGGTGACAGGTCTTAGAGAAAACCCCAAAGCTGTCACATACCTAGATAATTTCTTACTATGTGCAAAATATGGATCCTTAAATTTACAGACAAGTATCCTAGTCACCACCCACCAAAGAAGCTTCTTTTCTAACAGACAGGATTAGTAAAGAGTTCCACAGCTGGTCACACAGAGGGATTGTCTGTAAATTCCCCAAAGCCTAAATGGCACATTTAGGATGCAACCTCTACACCTAAGGCTCACGAACACAGAACAAGCGGTGAAAAGAACATTAATGCATCTTTCAATTCTCATCAATGAAGTTCCCTCATGCAACAGAGGACCAGAAACACAAATGGGACCAGAAAGATTGTAAGAGCCAGGGAGGAGGTACATGACCATATGCAAATAGAGTCCTACAGGCGCCTGGGACCCTTCTCATATGAACCTACAGAAATGGTGTCAGCATGCACAAGACCCATGCAAATTCACACTTGATCTTAGCCAAAAGGCCGAGAAGCGATGACCCATGCAAATTCAAACACACAAAAACCCAGCACAGAACTTGGAAATGGACAGCAGGCCCCAATCTTAGTTGAAGAATTATTGGCAGCTGATTACTGCTGGGTAAAGAAGAGCTGATCTTAAAGGGAGGGACTCTAGATAGGCTGACTAGACCTCAGCAGATGAACTTGCACTGAGGGACATCTGGGAAAACTTACTTGACATGACAGTCCTTAACACAAATGACAGAATGTATAAATTCTGGGGTGGGGTAGGGGGGTGGGGGGTACCAGTGGGGAAAGGGGTATAAAGATGATTAAGATGTTCTGTATGAAATACAGAAATATTCAATAAAAATTTTAATAATTCAAAAGAACCAAGTTTTAGTATCTTACAGAAAGCATGGTACAACTGTATTGTAATCTGTTTAGAGATGTTGATCTCTGCCACCCTTTGTGTTGGATAGCTTTAGTGTCAACTTGACACCAACACTCATACACATAAAATAATAAATATTTTTTAAAAAGAAGAAAGAAAAATACCATGGCTTCATATTCCTATTGTTTACAGGTTGGTTTTTTTTTTCACTATTATATCTGGAGTCTCCATCTCCAGGGTCAGTCTTTCATATATTGGCTAAGGGGGTGGTGCAAAAATAACTGTTAATATTAATATTTATTGAGTGTGTATTCCATAAAAAGCATTGGTCTAACCATGGTCAATTTCTCAAAAGTTTCACAATAGTCCATGAAGTGGGCACCATGAGGAATTTTGTGCAAGGTTACAGGAACCAGTTAATAGCAAAACAGAGATTTCAAGCACCCTGGAGCTCCAGGTTCATGGCTTTGCAGAAAAGCCACAATGCCAACTACACGTGAAACTTACATAGCAGAATTATTCTATTAGCCACATTTTAAAGTCAACAGAAACAAGTAAGGTTGATTTATTATTTTTATTTTCACCCGTTACCCAAAATATGATCATTTAATCAACGTGATCAATGATAAGATAGCTCGCGTAATCAATATAACTCCTCTACTTTTTTCATATTAAGTCTTCAAAATCCAGTGTGATTTACAATTACAGAACTTCTCAACTCAGATCACGATCCACGTGTTCCAACGCTCTGTGTGGCTAGTGATGGTCAGGTGGGACAGACCTCTCCCTTGCTCCTCTCAAGGCGCCTCTTTGGGAAGGCAAAAGAGGGCAGAAACTTTGGTTTCGGGGCCAGCACATCTCAGCTCTAACCCAGCTCCTAATTGTTGAGTGACTTCAGCCCAGCTGTTTCTTCCCTCTGGGCCACCTGTTCTCCACAAGCACCCTGAGCAAGGCGGACAAGCAGGCGATCAGCCCAAGCGCCATCTCTTAATTACACCGAACACAGCTTTCTGCACGTTCTCATGAGCTCTCACATATATCTGCTGGTAGTCTTCAAGCAACCCTCCCAAGTAGTTACTATTGTTTCCATCTTATAGACACGAAAACTGAGGCTCAGAGATGGGGGAAAGACCTGTCCCAAGTTATACTGGCAGTCTGCGGAGAAACCGGGGCTCAAACCCGAGAAAAATGAGTGCTCTCCACCACCAGAGCCTCCTCAAGTGCCGGGACTTGGTGGAGCGGAGAGGAACCACGCCCCAGGGTGGGCGAGCGGAGATCCAGGGACTCAGGCCTTGAGACGGAAAGACTCCGAAGGGCCCACGAGGGCTTCAGGGAGCGAAGTGCAATGACAGGCTGGAACCCGGGTGGCAGGAGAAGTGAGCCGCCCTGGCCCTACGACCCCTGCGGAGCTGAGGGTTCTCCGGCCCTCCCGACCGCACCTACCTGGTAGCTTAAAAGTTCACCCACGTCCATGGTTCTTGACACAATCAACACGGGGTACCCGGGTTGCCTCCACTCACTTCCAAACCGCAGGCCGCTCAGCAGCAGCTGCTGCCACACTACCGTAAAGCGCTGCAACAGGGGCCTCCGAGCCAATAGGATAAAAGAGCGCGAGGCCGGCGGGCCCACCACACTGCCGTAAAAGGAAGCGCTGTCGTAAAGCGCGCTGGATTTTGACAGTCTGGCTTCCGCCTGAAGTCTAAGGGAGGGGGAGGGGGAGAGGAAGAGGGGAGGCTGAGGCAGGCGGGTCTCTGTAAGTTCGAGAACAACCTGGTATATATAGTGAGCTCCTGGCCAGGGCTACGCAACCAGATTCTGTCTGGAGGCCAGAAGAGGATTTCAGATCCCCTGGAACTGGAGTTACAGACAGGTGTTACAGGTGTTAGCTGCTGTGTGGGTGCTGGGATCTGAAACTTTGGGTTGGGGGCCAGCACACCTGAGCGCTAACCCAGGTCCAAACTGTTGAGTGACTTAAGTCCAGTTGTTTCTTCCCTCTGAGCCACCTGTTCCCCACAAGCACCCTGTCAAGGCAGACAAGCAGATGATCAGTCCATGCACCATCTCTTAATTGCACGGAGGTCCTTAATTGAACCTAGGTCCTTTGCAAGAGCTTTTAATCTCTGAGCCATCTCTCCAGCTCCTAGTTAACATTTCTTTCTTTTTTTTTTTTTTTTGGTCTTTTGAGACAGGATCTCCCTGTAGCCCCAGCTGGCCTACAACTCACTTTGTAGACAAGGCTGGCATTGAACTCCCAGAGATCCACCTGCCTCTGCCTCCCATATGCTGGGATTAAAGGCCTGCACCACCTCTCCTTGCACTTTAATTTTAACAATTGTTTACAGCCAGGGAGTCTAACCCATGGCCCTCAGAGCCATTGGCCAATGTAGCTATGAATGTGGCCCAACACAAAATCATAAACCTACTTAAATCATTACAGGATATTTTTGAGATTTTTGTTTTGTAATTTAATTGTGCATTTCAGCAGTATGAACTTTGTAGATGATAATGTCATGTCACAATGTCATGCCAAATAAAAATAAAAGTATGTATGCTCTTGCTATTTGTTAAAAAAACAAGACTATGGGCTGGAGAGATGAAGCAGAGCACTGACTACTCTTGCAGAGGACCTGAGTTCGAGTCCCAGGATCCACATTGGTGGCTAACAACCATAGGTAACTCCAATTCCAAGGGATCCAATGCCTTCTTCTGACCGCCTTGGGCATTGCACGACACAGGTACACATATACACATGCAGGAAATACACTCATACACATAAAAAATTAAAATATTTTTTTAAAAAGGTCTAGCAGGGCATGGTGGCACACAACTTTGATCCCAGCATATGGAAGGCAGAGGCAGGCAGATCTCTGTGAGTTAGAGGCCAGCCTGGTCTACATAGCAAGTTCTAGGCCAGCTGGGGCTACAGGGAGATCCTGTCCCAAAACAAAAAACAGAACAAAACAAAACAAAAACCCAAAAAACAAGACTATACAAATTTAGCTTGATAGGAGCATTCACTGATAATTCCTTGGAATCTCTCTGGGGCTAAGGATTTGGGACATTCATTCTTCTAAGATATTCCTCTCTTCAAGCCTCTCCATCAAAATCTTTCTCATTATCTTCAGAACACTCTTGTTTCTGTATTGACTTCTTTTCATTCATTTGGAATCTGCTTTCCCTTGCTCAAAACCTAACACAATACCTACCACTTAACTGGCATTCACTAAGCAGTTGTTAAGTTCATAAATGAGCCAGTCATTTGTGATTGGTTCTTTCGCTCCTGCCCCTAATAGTACTGCATATCCTCTTTTTTTTTTGGTAGGGTCTCATGTATGGCTGGTGAGCCTCAGACTCACTATGCAGTTAAGGATAACCTTGAACTTATAATTCTCCTGCTTATACTTACCAAGTGCTTGGATTGCAGGTGTGGAACTCAGGTATCAGGTGCCTTAAAATTGCCCATAATTCCAGTTCCAGAGAATCTGACCGCCTGTTCTGGTCTCCACAGGCACTGTATATAGACAAGTAGGCATACAAACACAAATAAAATTGAAAACTTTTTTGAGCCCAGGGGCTGGAGAGATGGCTCAGTGGTTAAGAGTACTGGTTGCTCTTGCAGAGGACCCGGGTTCAGTTCCCAGCACCCACATGGCAGTTAACAACCATCTATAACTATAGTTCCAGTGGATCTGACACCATCTTCTGACCTCTGTGGGCATTGCACAGCACAGGTGCGCTTACATGCAGGCAATATGCTCATATGCATAAAAACAATTTATTAAATAAAGAAATTTTTTAAAAAGAGCCTGGAAATTCAGAAGGACAATATATTATACCCCATGAAGTCCCAAAATATGATGATAGTGACCAGAGTGCCAGAGTGGCCACCACGAGGGAATTGGGAGAAAAGCACCAGCCATGAGATGACCCGCTGGGCTGTAACCTTTTTCAAATATTCAATATGCATGCAAGAATTATCCCTTCTGAAAAGTTTTTAAATAGCTGTGGGCAGCTTTGCTACCATAAACTTCAAGCTTTGGGTGTTCTGCAATGCAATCAGAGTCATTTCTACCTTTTGTTAAGCCAGTAAATTATTTATTAGGACAGACTTTAAGGAAATATCCCCCTCCTCTTCCTCCTTCTCCTCCTCCTCCTCCTCCTCCTCCTCCTTCTCTCTCTCGTTTTCTTTTTCTCCCTGTAGTCCCAACTGGCCTGGAACTCACTATGTAGACCAGGCTGACCTTGAACTCACAGAGATCTGCCCACCTCTGCCTTCTGAGTGCTGAGATTAAAGGTGTGTGCCACCATGCCCAACTCTAAGGAAATATTCTTTCCAGAAAAATGAAATGGTGACTGGAGAGATAGCTTAGCAGTTAAGAGCACTGACTGCTCTTGCAGAAGACCCAGAGGACCCAGGTTCAAGTCCCAGCACCCATATGGCAACAACAACCACCTGTAACTCCAGTTCCAGGGGATCTGACACCCTCTTCTGTCCTCTGTGGGCATGACATGATACAGGTGCACGTACATACATACACACAGTATACTCATACACATAAAATAAAAATAAATAAATATTTTTGAAAAATAAAATAAAGCAAATTTATCTCTAATATGGACCTGTACCTTGCAGTCTTGGATTGATTTGAGACATACAACAGTAACAAAGGAATCCTACTCCTCTCCTTGGGTACTGAATGGATGGTAAGCAGTGGGAAAAGGAACATATTTTGTGGGGAACAAAGTGCAATTTCCAGAGCTTAGGAGACATCTCTGTTTTTCTGCCTGTCATTCCCAAAATCAAGATCTATAGATGCACTGGATCCTGATATTTTAAATTATTCTGAAAACAGAGATAGAGATTTTTAGTTCCTAACCCAGTGTCATAGTAATCAGTAAGATTCCAACACAAGGTTGTCTGCCTATGCATGTCACAGTAGGCTTTTAGCCTCAGCTACCCTTTCAAACAATACTGACATTTAGATCCAGGCACAAGATATTATTACATGCTAAGTAGTAATTATCTCTCCTAGGAGGTTCAGTCTCTGTTAGACACAAGGAGAATTTATGTTCTTAGATACACTGAGCCAAGTTAGAACCAATACTTATGGACATGGAATGAAGTTGAGGTGTGCTCATGGGACTGTATTATGTTGAAAGGATCCTCATGAATAGATGTGTTGGTACACACCTGTAATCTTAGCACTCAGAAGACTAAGGCAGGAGCATCTCCAGTTTAAGGCCAACCTGGATTACACAGTGAGACCCTGTCTCAAGATAAAACAAAACAAAACAAAACAAAAAAAACCTTTATTTGAAAGATATTGAAGTTACAATATAATTTGAATTTGATTTAAAATAATGAGGAATGGGGTCTAGCTCAATCAACATAGTGCTTACCTAATATCATAAGGTTCAGTTCTAAGTAACACACACACACACACACACACACACACGTCAAAAATGGCGTAGGTACATATGTGTGAAAATATAGATGACAGATGATCATTGGTGAGTTGAAGGAGATGACAGGTAGGTTGGAGCCCACTTTGTTGTCCTCCTGGGGGCAATAAGGTGTCAGCAACAATTCCAGGCAGAATGACATGAAGAATGAGCGAGAGTCAGGTGTGGTGGTACTTTAGCAGCAGAGGCAGGGAGACCAGGAGTTCAAAACCATCCATGGCTATATAGTGAGTCTGAGGCCAGCCTGGGCTACATTAGACCTTATCTCAAGAAGGCAAGGAAGAGGACAAGGAGGAGGGGACAAAGGGAGATGGGGGACCATTTTCCCTGAGACGCTATCTACTCTCTCTTGGAAGAAAGATATGAAGAAAAGAGGCTGTTGGGGGCTGGAAAGATGGCTAGGGGTTAAGAGCACTGACTGCTCTTGCAGAGGACCTGGGTTTGATTCCCAGTACTCACATGGCAGCTAACAACCTTCTGTAACTCCAGGTCCAGGGGATCTGACGCCATCTTCTGACCTCTGTCAGCATTGCATGACACAGTTGTACCTACCTACATACAGGCATTACACTCATACACATTAAATAAAAATAATTTATTTTAAAAAAAAAGAGGCTGTCAGGAACCAACAGTGGCCACTGCACCAAGAAAAGACAACTTGTAGGAGCCAGTTCTCTCCTTTCACCATGTAGGTCCCAGGGATCAAACTCAGGTCTTCAGGCTTTGTGGCAAGTGATTTTATCTGTTGAGCCACATCACTGGCCCAGATTACAAGTTTTTACTTACGAAGAAGTATACGTATTCATGTATATATTTAAAAGATGTAAAATTGCTGAGGCCTGACATCCTGGACACATATGTTATGTGGCACTGATGTCAGGTAACATTCTCTGACTCAGAGCCTCTGCCTGCACCCACACAAGTTCTCCTGGAGAACGAAACTGTTTCCAGATGTGCACCTGTTGTACACACCTGACTAGTCCTCTTCAGGGATCCTGTGCTTATAGCTATTTATTATCACTTGCTACCCCAAGGCCCACGGAAAGGGAGCCTGGCCCCTGGCACTATTGCTTTACCTAGGGCACCACCTCCAGGTTCTCCAGTAGCTGCAGGGCCCCAGAGAGGCTGTGGCATCCCACTTGGATCCTCAAAACAACAATGTCATACTGTGTCCTGCAGAAACGTGGGGTACAGGTATGCATCCTCTGGGATGAAGGTTGCAGTTGTCTGGGTTCTGGGGCAGCCCTCCCTGAATCCCACATCTCAGCTCTTCCCTCCATGGCATCTCACCCTGTGAGGATCAGATGTCATCCATGAGTCAGTCAGGCACCAGGCACTGTCTGGTTCCCCCAGGTCACCACCTACACTCAGGTGTCACACAAAACCTCCAAGTTGTTTTCCTTTCCTTTAGCTCCCTCTCCTTCCCCTGTTCCTCTTCTTCCTTCTCCCTTCCTTGACCCCCTTGTCATCATCTCCCCATTACCTGGTGGGAATAGCATTAGGCCATCACATTCCACATCCTACTTTAGGATCCACAGACCTCGCTCTCCTAGCCCTACACCAAGAAGCTTGGGACACCACCCTGTGTGTTCTTGGCAGCATTCTCTGAGTAGTGGGATAAGGGTGATTTTTTTTCCTCTTATTTATTTTTACTTCCTCAATTTCTATCTTAAGCCAATAATACAGCAGTAGTAAGTATATAAAATATATAAATTTCAATGAAACTGAATGAAAAATTTTATCATCATGGTGGTCATAAAGTTAGTTGTAGTGCCTGTACCCTGGGCTTTGTAAAATTGCGTGTTTCTGTCCCCTTTGGATACCCATATCTCCCTGATACACAGCTAACCATCTGATCTCTCTCCATGATAAGCAGCCACTGTTGGTATTTTAGGGATGGGTTTTTATGGAGCTTGTTACATTTATATTTATATTTCTGCCACGTGTTTTTATTTATGTCATCACCTTATTCCAGAAAGGATTTCATGAGGCTCACAAAGATTCATGAATTAGAGCCAGGTAGCATAACTTAAAAGAAGCACAAGAAGAAGGGAAGCTTGGAGAAGTCCGTAAAGAAGGGGCAGAAGTGAAGATGAGGAGGAGGAAAGCTCAGGGTCCGGCTTCTGCTCTTTGAGGCCATTTGTGGGTTTTCAGCTGCTGATAGCAAATGTGAAGCCAGAATCTTTCCCTCTAACGCCAGCCAGCTCATCTAGTGGCTTTCAAATTAATGCATCTGCAGACTAGTTCTGTAAACTGGCCCCAACTGTTCTACCACAAAAATCCAGCTGCGGTGGGCTGATGGCCTTGGGCCAGCTCCTGGGTGAAAAGGTTGAACAGGTAGTACCGCCAAGTTTGTAATCATCCCTGGCGATTTTCACTGACATTGGCCCCTGGGGGCGGTTTTTATGGTGGAGCTTATCTAGTACAAGATGGTATCTGATTCCATACACAATCACATATGTATTTATTTTAAAGTTAGTCTGTCACTGTTTTGCAGTATTCTGCCAGGACAATGATTTCTGAGTTCTTCATTACCAACGGAAAAGTTGGGAGCACCTCATCCATGCTGCCTATAGAACCCAGTTAAGCAGCCTGGTGTAAATACTCACAATCTATGAAGCATAGATTGTCAGTTATAGTGACAGGTTTTGTTTTTTGAGACAGAGTCTCACTATACATTCCTGGTTGGCCTGGAACTCACAGAACTCTGCCTACCTCTATCTCCTGAGTGCTGAGACTAAAAGTATGAGCTACTACATTTGGCTAAAATTTTTCTTTTAATTCTTTTTTTTTATTCTTTGAGAATCTCATATGTATATATAATGAAATATGATCATATCCACCACCTTAGTGGAAGTCAGAGGACAGCTTGCAGGAGTCGGTGTTCTCTTTCCACCATGTGGGTCTTGGGAATCGAACTTGGATCATCAGCCTTAGTAGCAAGTGCCTTTGCCCATTGAACCATCTCACCGGCCCAAGACTTTTAAATGAGTATAAGAACGCATCTTCCAGAAATGTACTGTCTAGTACTTCAGGAGAATGGGGAGGGTTGCCACTGTCATTGTGATTTATCCTTGAACTTTTCCCTTAGGAACTTGGCATAAAGGCTAGAAAGCTAAGATAGGTAACTGCATCCATTCATTACTGAAGGCCTTCTAAGTGGAAAGCCATATGAAGGTGCCTGAACCCAGGTATGTGTGTGTGCACATGCATGGTCTGAGGACAGAATCTCAGCACCCCCACATTCTGGCTGTGGAACCTTGGACAAGTCACTTCACCTCTCTGAGCCTCTTTCCATCATCTACCATGCAGCAGCTTTGTAAACTGTGAATCACAACCCCGTGTGAATGTGGGGGGGAAATCACAAAAAAAAAATTGGCAACAGTAAAAGCTTTCTGAATGTACAATGGCCAAAAATTAGTTCAAAATCCAATTTGGAATGATCCTGAGATGTTTCTGGCAGCTCACGCTGTGTTGTATCACGTGACTTTGCTACAGCTTTGTTCTGAATGCACACCATGCTTACTTTGCACCATGCATGTCATTCCACCACTCAAGACCAAGAAAAGCTGGCTGAGCTGTATGTATGCTCTTATAGAGGACCCAAATTTAGTTCCCATTACCCACGTGGCAACTCACAACCATATGTAACTCCAGCTACAGGGAATCTGGCCCCCACTTATGGCCACATAGGGCAACTGCACGCACGTGCACATACCCACATACAGCATTGGGGGTTACGGACATGTCTTGTAGCACCTGGCTTCCATGTGGGTGCTTGGAATCTCGAAGCATCCTTGTGGGTGCACATACCCACATACAGCATTGGGGGTTACGGACATTGTAGCACCTGGCTTCCATGTGGGTGCTTGGAATCTCGAAGCATCCTTGTGCGACAGGCACTTCACACACTGCACTATCTTCCAGTCTCCTTGGATATTTATTTCCTGTTCATACTAGTCCCATGAGGATTTTAGCCAGGTGACTTAGGCATCTGTTTCTTCCCACCTCACAGCATCACAGTCACCTAAAGCTTCGGGGACCTTTGCTGCTGGTCAGTTGGTGGGAGGGTCACTGAAAGCAGCTTCACCTGTTTCACCCCGTCTCAGAACACAGCCACAAGTTCACTCCTAAGCACAAGCAAGGCTTCCATGGGCTGCAAAGAAGAATGAGAGGAACTCTGTGAGCTCTTGGTCTCTACCTCTAGTGCTTACTTCACAGGGTCACAGAGGACTCAGCAAAGGTGAACCAGAGTAGGTGCTCAGTCAACATGGGCATATGAGCTCATATGTGATGTTTGTGAGACTAATAGTGTTATTTCTTCAGCAGCCAAACCATGAACTAGGCACTGGGCTTCTGTTTGATTTATAATCTTCCCACATCCACACAAGGCCTGGAATCTTTGAGTTTCTATGTGAGCTGTTCCTGCATTCAATTTCCCAAAGGGACCAAGAAATGTCTCCACTGAATCCTTGTCTATCCACACATTCTTCATGCATCCAACACGATATTTATCAAGTTGTTGGTAGAGACTAGGCATTGTGGTGGGCCCTAGGATTGAGTCTGGTGGGGAAGACAAACAGGAATCATATACTCATATAAATAAACTGAGAAGAGGAGGAAATCAGATTTCTGAGTTCCAAAAGGCACTCAAGCAGCCTGGGAGGTGACATCAGATGGCCCAGAGACCTAAAGGATATGTAGGAAGTATCTAGGTGAAGGGGAGGCAAAGACTCCAGGACCACCTTGCTACAAAGGCCTTGTGGTGAGAGAAAGAATGTCTGAAGAGCAGAAAGGGGACCAGAGCTATGGAGACCCAGGGCACGATGGGGATTGTGATGCAGAGGGAGTAGAGGTGCAGAGGAAGCAAAGGTGCACAGGCGCTGCCCCACTGAGGCCTGGGAGAATGGAGACAAGGACTTGGGTCTTTACCCCAAGAGCACAGGGACGCCATCAGTGTGCTTTAAGTCAAAGGACATCTGGCAGAAGGTGTGTTGCTGATGTCCATCCTGCAACCCATACCCAAACATTTTAATAGGTGTCAGGCTGGCTTCTTTTCTGTTCATTTTTTTAAATTTTTTAAAATTTATTTTTATTTTATGTATATGAATGTTGTGCCTGTATGTATGTAAGTGCACCCCTGTGTGCAGTGCCTGTGGAGGCCAGAAGAGGGCTTTGGATCTCTTGGAACAAGGGTTATGAACAGGTGTGAGCTGACATGTGGGTGGATTTCCTGTCCTCTGCAGGAGCAGCCAGTGGTCTTAACCACTGAACAGTCTTTTCAGCCCCCAACAGATTTCTGATGGCCAGCATCTGGGTGTCTTGGCCTGAGGCTTTCTAAGAGCGAGATCTTGCTTCATCTGCCTGATGAAGGCCTCAGTCTGACTGCCTGCTAGGTGAAGGCCCAGAAGGTATAGACAGATGCTTTCTGGCTCCTGTGGCCTCTGGTGGCTCCAGCCCCAGGAACCCACATTATAACCTGTTCTCTCAGTTCTCTCCAGGCTCTGTTCCTTTTCCTGTCTTACCTACCCACTCCCTATTCCAGGGGCTTCCTGGGATGGCCCCCAAATAAACTCCATTCATCCAGTCTTTATCTTATGCTTCCCAAAGAAGCCAGTCTGCTGTGGGGACAATGAGCTTGAGGGCAGCAAGGGATGGCAAGAGTGGTTGTCCAGGCTGGAGATGCCCAAGTTGGGCACTAGGCAGGGCATCCATCTACAGGACCACAAGATGCAGTGGCTGTGTTGTAAAAGGGAAAAGGTGGCAGGAAGTGCCTCCAGAGTGTCTGTCCATCCTAGCAGGGAGAGCAAAGGGAAAGGTCAAAAATACATATGTTAATATTTCTCTGTGTGTCACAGAACAGCTTGTAGCCAGCAGATTTTCTGGAACTCTCTGCTATCTTTTCGCCCTGCCTTGATATATCAGACTCTGGAACAGCCCAGCTGCCATGTCCCGTGGAAGCCGGCATTTTCTCCTGTAGGGCAGGATCCAATAACAGTGTTCTCATCCAATAAAGGAGGCTGGCGCACAGGGACAAAATATTGAATTAAAAACAATACCAGAGCCGCTGAGCTCGTGCCACCCCTGAACTGCCTGTGCGTGCTTTTGCTCTGCAAATTGGTAACGGGAGCCCCAGGGAAATACTGTCCGGGGGGGGGGGGGGGGGGG
>NW_008357924.1:281977-318298 GCF_000622305.1 Nannospalax galili
CGGTGAGGAAGGGGGTGGGGTGGGGGGGGGGGGGGGAGAAAGGAGGCGGAGGAGACAGAGGCAGTGAAGTCCTGGCCACAGCTGGCTGAGACAGAACCAAGGAACAGGGTAAGAATTCAGCTGCAGAAACAGCCCCAGGTTCTGGGCCCTTACCTTGGTCATGGTCAGGGACAGGAGACCCACGCATAGCTTTAAGGCACTGCTGGATTTGCAGTGATGGCTCAGCTATACCAGTGGGTTCTATGACAGTGTGAGTCCTCAGAGACTCTGAACTTTAGTTGTTGTTTAAAGGCCTTGAACAGGCCAGAACTATGTTAAGCCATAATCTCCAAGACTGAATAGTTAAGTCACTTGCCCAGGATCACACAGCCAATTATAGCCAGATCTCAGACCAAGGTATCAGGACACTTGCTGTGGTCTGAATGTTTGTGTTGCCCAGACTCATGCCTTGAAACCTGTTCACTGTAATGGTAGCAAGAAGTTGTGCCTATGGGAGAGGACAAGATCATCATGGCAGGGCCCTGCATAAACAGGATTAGTGTCTTTATGAAAGAGGACAAAGGGAGGGCTGGGGAGATGCTAGCACGAGGACCCGAGTTTGAATCCCTAGCACCCACATAAAAAGCTGGTGAGACACTGCACTTCTGTAAACCCAGCATGGGGGAGGCAGAGACAGGTAGATCCCTAGAGCCTGTGGGCCAGCCATTCTCCCAGAATTGGTGAGCTCCAGGTTCAGTGAGAGACCTTGCCTCAAGAGGTAAAGTGAAGAATAATTGTAAAATGATACCCAACTTTGACTTCTGGCCTTCTCATGCACTGTCACACACATGCACTTGCAGACATGCACACACACACGCACACGAGGACTGAGATAGCTCTTCTCATCCCTCCACCATGTGAAGGGCATAGCAATGAGGTACTCTTCACGAGGGGCTGTACCTCACCAGACACCAAACCTGCTGCCACATTGACCTTGCAGCCCCAGCACCATAAAGCACTTGCTTTATAAACCACTCACTTACGGTGTTTCATATAGCAGCCCAAATGGACAAAGATGTCATATTTACCACTCCAGGCTACTGTCTTTCAGATAGAAAACTCCCCCATTTCCAAATTGTTGGGGATCCCCCTGTCAGTAGAAAGTCCTCTCCTGGTCCTTCTGTAAGGTGGCTCACAAACAAGCATCACTGGGCCTGCTTCCCCTGTGACCTTCTTCAGAATTCTTCATTTCTTCTTTCCAATGGGTCATCAGCCTAAATTACAAATGGCATCCTTGGGCAGCAGTGTGCATTACCCACCTTCATCTTCTGGCCTGGCATCTTAATGTTTGCTAACATCCATGCCAGAAGGAGTTCTACCTGTCTCCAAAGGGGCTTTTTGAAGAATCCCTCCACCACCCAGTTTATTTATTATTTTTATTTTATGTATATGAGTGTTTTTCCTGTATGTATATGGGTGCACCACATTTGTGCAATGCCTGTAGAGGCCAGAAGAGGGCATCAGATTCCCCTGAAACTGGAGTTATGGAAGGTTGTTAGCCACCACTGTGGGTGCTGAGAACTGAACCTGGGTCCTCTGCAAGAACAGTCAGTGCTCTTAACCACAGAGCCATTGTTCCAGTCCATAATTCTAAAAATTCTGAAGTCTGTTGTTAAATTTGAATGCTAATCTGATTGAGTTACAAGGCATTTCAGAGATTAGTAAACACCCTCTGTATGTGTCTGTGGTTTCCAGAAACAATTAACTAGGCAGAAGGACCTTCCCTGAATGTAGGCAGCACCATCTAATAGGCTGGGGATACAGATGGAGCAAAAAGGGAAGAAGGAAGAGGCTGACTAGCACCAGCACACTCTCTCTGTTTCTTGGCCCCATAAAGTGAGCAGCTTGGTTTCCCTGCATCCTTCTGCCATAATGTTCTGCCCCACCACAGCCCAGAAGCAATAAAGCCATCAGACCTTTGAAACTGTGAGCCAAAATAAATCCCTTCCTCCTTAATATTGTGCCTCCAGGTCACAATTTTAACTAATTCTAATACAGTAGCCAACATATCTCCACCATATTCTAAACATGGGACTGTGGATGGGGTCCAGAATGGAGCTGGGGGCTGGAGGTGGTAAGTACAGTGGGCTTGCTGAGGTGAAGCCATGCTAGCAGAGAGATGACTAGGTAGGTTGAATGAGGAGAGATGGGGAGAGGTGGCGCCAGGGTTCCAGGGCATGCCCAATGTTCTGGCTAAGGCAAGACATTCAGCAGGATGGAACATCTTAACCATGCTGTCAGGGCAGAGAGCCACATGGAGAGGGAAGGCAGGCCCTTGGCAGGCTGGAGCTTGGGAAAGTGTTGGCCAGGGTTCGTTTCTGTCCTTATGAGAGCTATCTAGGAGTAGTTCATGCAGAAGGGATAACATACTCACTCCTGGTATCTAAGAAAAATGAGAGCACCTGATGGGGGCAAGGGCAGTGGTACCCTTTGACCTCTGGAAACAGGAAGTATTAATTCAGAGGCTGCCAGGGTCACCTGTTTCCTCACACTCACATTGCAGCCCGCCTCCTTCTGTACCCTATGGGACATGGCTACCTGTAGCCTCCAACTGTAATTTTCATAATGTGCGCCTTGGAATGAGATTGGCTTAGAAAACATGGAAGAAGCTGGAGACATAGCTCAGAGGGCAGAGTGCTTGTCTAGGATGCATGAGGTCCTGAATTTGATCCCCAGCATTGAATAAAATTGGTTGCAATGGTGCACACCTATAATCCCAGCACTCAGGAAGTAGAGGCAGGAAGATTAGAAGTTCAAGGTCATCCTTGGCTACATTGTGAGCTTGAGGTCAGCCTGGGCTACATAAGACTCTATCTCCAAATACATAAATCAATGAATTCACAATGGAGGGTAGCCAATGGGTTTAGCTCAGGTCAGGACTTCACCTATGCCCCAATTAATTATGGCCAGAGAGACAAAGCCATTAACAGCATGGTTACTTCTTTGAGGATCACAGGGATGGAGGGAAGGGCATGGTGCTCAGAAGTTGGACTCAGAGGGAGAAAAGTCAGCACAATACAAGAAGCATCCAAGCATCTTTGACAAGAGGAACTGGAGAGCCCAACGCAATCTCAAAAACATTCCCAGAAATTAAAACAAACAAACAAACAAACAAAAAACGAAAAACCATGATGGTGGAGAACCAGAGAGTCAACAGAGAAAGGAGACCCAAACCAAGGAGGCCGGCCCACAGCTCAGCTTTCTTGTCTGTCAGCCACATGGTGGGAAAGACCTGGGAATGAGGGCTGACAGCTCCTTCTGCCTTTGATGTCTGCCTCCTTTGGTGGGCACCTGCATTTTAGTGCTACCAAGGGCCTTGAGATGCAGACTAATTTAATTAACTAAGATGAAGGGTCAAATGGCCTTGGCCAAGAGGGAGGTTTTCTTTATCACAAGACATCAGCCTGGTCTGTGACAACCCACGATGCCTAGAGCACTGTAGCCGATCACTTCAGAATCTCCCTGCTCTTCCTGACCCAGGGATACAATGTAAAGACCGCCAAACCTGTCTACCTGCCAGTGCTGTGAGCTAGGCTTGGGAAGGTGGTGTTCAGGAGAGTCCAGTCTTTTCTTTGTTTTGTTTTGAGACAGGATCTCCCTGTAGCCCCAGATGGCCTGGAACTCACTGTATAGAACAAACTGGCCTTGCACTCACAGAGATCTGCCTGCCTCTGCCTCCTGAGTGCTGGGATCAAAGGCATGCACCACCATGTCCGGCCAAGTACAGTCTTATAGTAGGTATGGGGTGTGTGATGGATGGTTCATTTTAACTGTCAAATTGATACAATTTAGAATCACTAGAAGACAGTCTCAGCGTGGGATTGTCTAGGTTGGGTTTGCCTGTAGGGATGTGTGTGGGATTGTCTTGATTATGTTGATGGATGCAGGAAGACAAAGCCTAAAAGTAGGTGGGACCATTCCCTGAGGCGGGGTCCTGATTTGTAGAACAGAGAAAAGTGAACTGAGCAGATGTGCCTGCATTTATTTCTCTCTGCTCCAGATTGCAGATGTGACCTGCTGCTTCAAGCTCCTGTCTTGACTTCCCCACAGTGACAGATTGTAACCTTGTTATAGTAAGTCCAATAAACTCTTTCTCCCCTAAATTGCTTTAGATCAGGCTGTTTTCCCACAGCAACAGGAAAGGAAATCAGGAGAGGGTGAGTGCAGAGGGTTTCAATACTGGTTTAAAAAAAATGAAATGGGGGACTGGAGAGATGGCTGAGCAGTTAAGAACACTGGTTGTTCTTGCAGAAGACCTGGGTTCGAATTCCAGCACCCACATGGCAATTAACAACTGTCTGTAACTCCAGTCCCAGGGGATCTGACAAACTCTTCTGTCCTCCACGGGCATTGCACAACACGGGTGCACTTACCTACATGCAAGCAATACACGCATATACATAAAATAAAAATAATAAATAAAATTTTTAAAAAATGAAATAACAATAACAGTGTGTGTCACCACATACCCACATCTTCCTCAGTAGACCTTCTTCCATTTTACCATCAGAGCCCTGTGATATGTCAGCCTCATTTCCAGGAACTGAATATCAGAAAGTAGGTGACATGCTCAAGGTCACATATCTAGCAAGTAGCTGAGCTGGAGCTTGGACCGAGTTCTGTCAGGTGGCAGGGCCTGTACCCAGCACCCCAGCTTCCTTCATCCCTTCCCCAAGCCTAAGCTTGAAAAACAGCCACAGGATTCAGAATCTCCCTACTATCACCCAGAAGGCTTTGGGCTGTGGAAAGGAAACCCCAGACTAGCCAGTTAATAAGGAGAGACAAGCATCTAGGAATTAAGTTCTGAGATGTGACAGTCTATAGGAGTCATTCATTCTGTGGCTCCTTGAAGTCTTTCTCCAACTTCCCACTGCGACATTGTTATGGAGTTCATGATCACTGGGAAAAGACAACTCAGACTGGAAAAGTGCCGAATCAGCCAAATCTATTTAGCTGGCCAGGACAGCACTCCCTGAGCCAATTCTGAAAATGCCGCCTTAACTGGGAGGGATGGGAGCTTTTACAGTTTTATTAGAATTTTAAAGAAAAATCCTCAGCAGGCAAGCTGGTCATCTTGGCAGCTGCGTGAGGAAGAGAATGGAAGGGAGAAGGAAAGGAAGCCACGAAGCCATGCAGGTTACAGCCTGCATAGGAGTCAGACACGTAGCTGACTGGCAGCCACATGGCTGGGAGAAGGCAGCTTTAGAAAAAGTTTAAGAAATTTTCTTTAAAGCAATACAAGGTTCTAGGGGCAGCCCAAAGCCATGAAGAAAGTGTGTTTAGAAAAGGGATATGAAGAAGAAAGGAGAGATTACCCTTTTCTGAAGAGTTCAGAAAAGCGGGCAGACTTATAGAGACATAGCTGTGGCTGAGTGGAAGAGTTCTGCACTCAGAGTCGGAATTCCAGACAAGAATAGTTTGCTATCTCATTAACACAGCAGGTACTCCATCCATCTATTTGGCATAACTTAAGGTGGACCTGCCTTCCTAGGGGTGGTCCTCTGATCAGACGGTTGACCAGTGAAACTGGAAAGGTGGGTCTTTCAACAGACTAGAGATTTTATAATCTTGGCAAGTTAAATTTATGGGACTATCTGCTACTCTAACACCAAGATTATATGTGTGTGTTCCTCAGCTCTTCCTGGAACTTCTGGCCCCAGACCAGGGTAGGGTCTGGGACAGCTCACCAAGATGTCTTACACAAAATGGAGGAGCTTGGGCTATTACAACATTATGAGAACCGAGTTTTAACCATTTGGTCCCAGGATGGCTGCCATACCCCCAGACATTGTACACAGATGCAACAATGTCTGGCAGCAGAGGAAGGACTTTTTATTTCTGAAAAACAAGAACATTTCCCAGAAGCCCTCGGGTGAGTACTGCCCACTGGGCAGAATTGTTCCTGTTTCTATTTCCAAACTCATCACTCACTCTGGAATTGGAACTTCATGGTTAGCTTGGTGCAGCCCAGGGCCATCGGCAGGAGAATGATTCCCACCCTACTCTCCCCTCCATTCCCTGAAAGGAGAAGAGGCCAGCAGCTTGTTCCAGGTGAGCAGACAATATCCTCCATCCTAGATGGTTGCCTTCTTCCCCTAGCAGGCAATCTTTTATTGTGTGTTTCATTTCATTTCTTTTTTCTTTTCTTTTCCCTTCCCTTCCCTTCTCCTCCTCCTCCTCCTCCTCCTCATCCTCCTCCTTCTCCCCCGCCTCTCTCCACCTCTCTCTCTCTCTCTGTCTTTTTGAGACAGGATCTCCCTGTAGCCCCAGCTGGCCTGGAACTCACTATGTAGACCAGGCTGGCCTCCCACTGCCTCCTGAGTGCTGGGATTAAAGGCCTGCACCACCACGACTGGTTTTTATTGTTTCTTAAATTAGCATCTATTCAGTAAACAGTGTGGTGGTTTCAGTATGACACCATGACACTTTCACTACAGATGTCCTGTGCTTCTTTACCCTCTCTTCTTCCTTCTCTGTTTCTGCTGGTGTCCTTCTTCCTTCCAAAGGGTCCCCTTTCCCTGTGATGTCAAAACACACACACACACACACACACACACACACGCACGCACACACACGCGCGCAACGTCAAAACACACACACACACACACACACACACACACGCACACACACGTGCGCACATACACACACACACACACACACACACACACACACGCACGCACACACACATGCACACACACCACAATCTAGATTCAGTGTGTGAGAGAAAATGTACAATTTGTCTTTCTTTTTAAAATTTTTAGTTTGAACATTCTATTTATTTTTTGTGTGGTTGTGTGGGAGTGTAAGTGCATGTGGAGGTCAGAGGACAACTTAAAGGAGTCAGTTCTCTCCTTTCACAATGTAGGTCCCTGGGATTGAGCTCAGATCAGGCTTGGTGACAGGTGCCTTTCCCTACTGAGCCATCTCCCTGACCCCAACAAATTTGTCAAAGTCTGGCTTATTTCACTTAACGTGATTATCTCCAAATCCATTTTCCTTCAAAAGACATATGTTTTTCTTCGTTTTTTGATGGCTTCCTACATGTTTACAATGTACTGTGATTATATTCACATACCTCCATTGCGCTCCACTGTCCCCCTTCCTTTCCCTCTGAACCCCTTCTTCCCAACTAGCCCCCCAGAGCTACACCGTTAAAGAAAATAACACCCATCTTCCATCAGCCACAAATGGTCATTAGCTCCTCAGGAAGGGGTGGCAGCCTCATGGGTGCCTCCTGTGCCACGAAGGAATGTCGAAAGGCCTGATCATGTGGGGGAGACCACAGCTACTGTGTGTTCAAGATTACAATGACTGTGAAGTATCTGGATGGCAGTGTTTCATGGCTCTCCTCCCCGTCCTCTGGCTCTCACATTCCTTTCGCACCCTCTTCTGAGATGGTTCCTGGGTCTTGGTGGGGGAAGACATAATTTTATTCATTATGGTGGGATAATGTGCATATATGCCACACTTTCTTTATCCATTCACCTGTTGGTGGCTGGTTCAATGTCTTGACTGTTGTACACAGAGCTACAGTAAATGTGAATGTGCAGGTATCTTACTGAGACACCTCTACACTGATTGCCATAGTGGCTGCACCAGCTCACACCTCCTCCACAGAGAATAGCTTCCTTTGTCCCTTCCTCTTTCCAGCCTTTTGTGTCCTCTGCCTTCCTGATGACAGTCATTCTGACTGGGGGGAGCTGGCATCTTAAAGCAGTTTTTATTTACATTTCCTCAATAGTTGAAGATGTTGAACATCTTTTCATATATTCATTGGCCATTTGCACTTACTCTTTTGAGACCTGTCTGTTCAATTTATGAGTGTTTTTACCGATTGGATGATGTTGTTCAATTTATTTTTATTTTTTGCCCCAGCTGGCTTGGAATTCACTATGTAGACCAGGCTGACCTCAATCTCACAGTGATCTGCCTGCCTCTGCCTCACAAGTATTGGGATTAAAGGCATGCACCACCACACTTGGCTGTTTAACTTTTTGAATTCTTTATCCTTCCAAATGACATTTGAGTTCCCCTTGAAGGACCACTGAAAATGTGGTCTCTCCTGAGCAATCAGTCCTCTCTGACT
This sequence comes from Nannospalax galili, assembly GCF_000622305.1. Classification (NCBI taxonomy): domain Eukaryota; kingdom Metazoa; phylum Chordata; class Mammalia; order Rodentia; family Spalacidae; genus Nannospalax; species Nannospalax galili. The sequence continues at coordinate 290,103 of NW_008357924.1, forward strand.
TCCCCACTCAGTGCTTCCAGGCAGGCACTTGGCACCAACCATTCCTGTGAGCTTCGTCATGTGGTAGTAGAGAGACATCACTTTCAGAGTAACTGGACCCAGGTTCAAATCCCAGGTCTTCATGGGGAGCTTTGAGTCTGTAGTTCTGTTCTTCAAGCCTTGACTTCCTCATCTGGGAAGGATGCATCCTTCCTAAGGGATTTTTGAGAATAAGGGTAGACAATGGATCTGCGATTGTTATCAGTAATCTCCTTGGAAAAAATGGAGGGAGAGAAGGAACTATGTGGCCTGAGTAGGCAAAACGCAGTTCCTAGCTTGAAGAAAGCAAAAGTCCTTCTCCAAGGTGCCAGTCCTGAGACCCCTCTCCTAGAGATTCCCCTCCCCCTGGCTCTCCCCAACAAAGTCATTTTTCATTCTCAAAGTCATTTGGCTTAGAGAGAGGGGAGAGGCACAGTGGCAGGGTCTGTATTGTGCTGGCCTGGCCACCATCCATCACCCGGACGACGGGAACTCACCTCCCACAAATAAAGTTATGACAAGCGTCCCCGACCCATTCTTTCAGCCGTAGCCTCCCTGTTTCCATCATCTCTGACATTATAAGCCATCAGCCAAGCTGTTTGTCATGCCTCTGACAGGACCTTGGCAATGCAGGAGGGGGACATGCCAAGGCGTGGCTATGCTGGGGCAGGCATGCCCACCTCCACCTGCCACTGACAGTCCTGGCTGCTTCACATTCACTCTGAGAAAGTATTTTTCTCAAGGGGGAGGCAGGGGTCCAGAGATGAAGCAGGACTGGAAGGGAAAATTTACTTCATTTATTCACTCAGCAAACATTAGCTAATGTTCCTCCCATGCTCAGAACTATTAGGTGCCTGTGTGGCACAAAGGGGAATCAATCATGGCACTGGCCCTTAGGGAGTGCCCAACCCAGTGTGCATAGAGAGCAACCCTGTCAACAGATCGTGCCAGGACACTTTGAGGGACCAAGGGTGGGAACACACTGAGGGATTCGGGAGGAGGTGGCATTTAAGACCTAAGGGCCAGAATAAAGACATATGAAGGACTATGAAAGCTGTGGAAGGCTTCCTTGTCCCCTTTGAAATTCAGGCCTCACAAGACAACTCCCAACAAATACCAGAATAAAGACTTGAGCAGAGGCCTCTGGAGGACAGAGGGCTAAGTACCAAGCAAGTAGAATACATGTAGAAGGCTCTATATTCATCTTCTGGGGCTGTTGTAATAAATGACCCCAAATCTGATGGCCTAAAACCACAAAAATGTTTTCTCCCATAGTTCTAGAGACCAGCAGTCTATAATCGGGTATTTTGTCATAGCAATGAAAACTGACTAACACAGGAAATTGGCATCTAGACATGTAGTTGCCACTATAGCTACTCTAGGCCATGTGTTTCAGAAGCCTCCAGAGCTGGTTTGTGGGAGGAAGTTGGTTATGTTTGGTGAATCAGGCTAGAAAAGGCATAGAATACAGTCTAGGTGCCTAGGTGCAAGTCTTCCATCCCAGCTTTCAGGAGGCTGAGACTGTAGGACCTAGATGATGTAGTAAGTTTGAGGCTAACCTGGGATACACAGCAAAATTCTCTTAAAAAGCCAAAACGAAAATCCTAGAATTCTGTAAGTCAAGCTCAATGGGTGATTTGTAAGATCTCAGAATATCTATTGGAATGGAAAGAGTGACAGCTGTGCTGAGCGGGTGTCAGACAGGAATAAGGACATGACTGGGAAATAAACATTTGTGTCACATTCTGCCAAAGAACGTGTCTGCATTTTGTCGTGCCCTGAAACTTTACGGGAGGCTTATTTAAAAAATTTTTGCAAAAAATTTATATGTGTGTGTCTATGTGCAGGTATGTGCACATGAATGCAGGTGCCTGTGGAGGCTGGAAGAAGGCGTCAGATCCTCTGAGGCTAGAATTACACGTGCTTGTGAGCCACACATCTTGAATACTGGGAACTGAACTTGGTTCCTCTGCAAGAACAGCAAGTGCTCTTAACCACTGAGCCATCTTCCAAGCCCATGGGAGTCAGATTTTAAAGGTTACCAACTAATTAATATGGTCGCGGAAACTTCAAGGCAGCCCAGCACCCAGGCTGTGATGTGAGTATTGCAAACTGCTTTTAGCAAGATTTACAGTGAGTTTGGGAAGCAAAAAGCAGAGCAGAAGGATTGAAAAAGTGGACAGTTTGCCAGAAAATTAGTGTGTTTAAAGTTGGGGGCCAGGGAGGTATAGCAAGGAGAGGACTGGTGCTTTGGAAAAAAAAAAAAAAAAAAGCCAAGGGAAAATAGAGCAAGCGTGTCGCATGATCCCTAGCTCTCCAGTTTTGCACCTCGAACGCAGAAGATGTAGGGGCTGGAAGCTCAAACAAAGGTTTAAAGGGGGGGGCAGGGGGGGGAAAGAAAGGAAGGGGTGGGTGCTTTGAAAAAAAAAAAAAAAAAAAAAGCCAAGTGCTTGCACTGGAATTATAGAAAGGACAGCTTGAGGGCATTCAGGAATCAGTAAAACTGCCACCCACTGCAGACTCAATGGTGTAAAAGGATAAACTTCTTTGAATGGTTTTGCTTTGAAAAGGCGGTCTGGGACAATCCTTCCTCCTGGGAAGCTGTTTTCCCTGGATTCGCCTTACTATGTTCAGCTATCCAGGTACTCAGCACGACTGTAGTCATGCTCCAAGTGGCCTAGCTACTGTTCAAGCTGGTGACCGCCCTGGGCATTGTCCATATAGTGCTGGTTTTACAGACATGTAGAGTGGAAGAGTTGTGGGTTCAAGAAGGCTTCACCCAAATTTCAAGGGATGGCCTCGGAGGACAGACAATGTGCAACAGGGTTAGGGTCCCTGAAGACAGTCCTGGAGAGAGTGCTGCATGAAATTGTGAGAGTGAAGCCAGGACTGCAACGGCGACTTTGGGGTGTTGGAGATACCAGGAACATGGAACCCCTGCTAAAGGAAGCCTCCGGCAGTGAGCAGACAACCCAAGAGGGAGGACGATGGGGTCTAACCAGCAAGGTTGCAGGGGTAGGGCTACCTAAGCCTGTTGGGGCTCACAGCACAACCCCAGGTGCCCTGAATGTTGGAAATGGAATTGTAAATGTTTTCCATGCTGTCTCTTTGTCTTACTTTAGTCCAACTCTTATTATTCACCCATTTCTCCTTTTTGGAATGGGGCTACATACCCTGTCCCACAAATGTATTTTGGAAGTATGTAATTTTCTTTTTGATTTTACAGGAGTTCCCAGATAAGAGTTTGCCTTGAGTCTTACAGGACTTGAACTTGAAACTCTGAGAAATTCTGGAACTCTTGAGCCTTTGCGGACTCTAGGCAACAGACTGTATAGATTTATTTTGCCTTATGAGGTAGATCTGAGCCTTTGGGATCCAGGTACAGAAGATTATGGTTTGGATATGAAGGGCTTCCTCACAGGCTCTTGTGTTGAAGGCCTGGTCCAACAGGTGGTGTTGCTAAGAACTCTGAACTAATCAATGGATTCACCCGTCTATGGATTCATGATTTGATACTGTTATTGGAAACCAAGAGGTGAAGCCTACTAGAAGGAAGTAGGTCAGTGGAAGATGAGCCTTTAAGGGGTAGACTTTATCCTTCCTCTCTCTCTCTCTCTCTCTCTCTCTCTCTCTCTCTCTCTCCTTCCTGACGGCCATAAGGTGAACAGCTTTCCTCTGCCATGCCTGTCCATCATGATGCTTCTGCCTCACTGCAGGTCCCTAAACAAAAGAGTCAACTGAACATGGACTAAAACCTCTGAAACTGTGAGCTTAAATAAATCTTTCTTCCTTTAAGCTAATCTTCTCATAGCCCTTGACTTTCTAGTCCTTCTCCTGAACATTAATTCGAATAACTCTCTGCTCCAACTTTACAAATGGAAAGCTGATAGACAGACATGGTGCAAGATCTACCATTATCTCCTGCTACCCAAATGCCTAAGCCAAAAGACAAAGACAACAGCCTGTGCCCAAGTTAAACTTTGAGACCAAATGGTGAAAATTAGAAATTTTTGTTTTTTGAGACAGAGTCTCATCTGTAGCCCTGGCTGGCCTAGAACTGGCTATGCTGACCAGACCAACCTTGAACTCACAGAGATTTGTCTGCCTCTCCCTTCTGAGTGTTGGAATCAAAGGCATGCACCATCATGCCAGGCAAAAATGAGAATTTTTGTTAAAATTAAATATTTATTTCATTTAAGGGATGGTCAAAAGACCATCCTTTTCAAGTTCATGGTTTTCCTACTTTGGAGGATGTTTAAAATGTCTTTCCCTTTATGAAGTCATGGTGATGGTAAATGGTCATTGTTGGATTTTAAAAAATGTTTTTATTAGACAAAATAGAAACAGTGCTGGGTGTAGTGGCACACGCCTTTAATCCCAGCACTAGTGAGGCAGAAGCAGGAGGGTCTCTGTGAGTTTGAGGCCAGTTAGGGCTACAAGGAGACCCTATCTCAAAAAAGAAAGAAAGAAAAGAAAGAAAGAAAGAAAGAAAGAAAGAAAGAAAGAAAGAAGAAAGAAAGAAAGAAGAGAAGAGAAGAGAGAGAAAGGAAGGGAAGGGAAGGGAAGAGAAGAAAGTTAGTAACCATTCACTGGTTTTCAAAATAAACATTTGGGGGGCTGGAGATGGTTCAGCAGTTAATAGCACTGTCTGATCTTACAGAACACCCCCAGGTTTGATTCTCAGGATTTACATGGCAGCTAACAACTGTCTATAACTCCAGTTCCAGGGGTTCTGAAGCCCTCTTCTGATTTCAGTGGGCATTGCATGACGCGAGTACACTTACACACATGCAAACAATACACTCATATACATAAGATAAAAATAAATGCCTTTAATCCCAGCACTTGGGAGGCAGAGGCAGGTGTGAGTTCAAGCCCAGCCTGGTCTACATAGTGAATTCCAGGTCAGCTGGGGCTACAGGGAGATCCTGTCTCAAAAAGACTGATAATAATAATAATAATAATAATAATAATAATAATAATAATAATTTTTTATTGCATCACCCCGTGAAACTTCAAAACCTTAGAACCACTGAGTCAGAAGGCATCTGATCCTCCCATCAGCCTCTGATCAGGGGTCAGATTCAGAGTGGCTGTCATCAGCCAGCCTGGCCAAAAGAGCTTCTCTACCCACCCCTACTCCCCCTTGGTCAGGTCTTAACTGGGCCACAAAAAGACAAGACATCTGACATGTGAATGGCTCTTCACTTAATGGCTTCAAAATTTCTTGAGCTCACTAGTGCTAACAAATGGTTCTCATAGATGTACAAATATAATTAAATGGCACATAAAAATAAAGGATTTTTAGTTTGCTCCCACAGTATGTCCAGGCTGTCTCCCTTTATTTTGTTTCAAAAGCCTTCTCTGTGGCTTTTACATGTATCAGCGTGTAGTACTCAGCTGTCTCACTTGTGCCATTAATGTCATGGGAAAATTAAAAGCCAAAGGAAACTACTACCTTTGTAATCCCGGTCTCCAGGAAGCCGGCCTTTAAGCAGGCGCCTTCAGAAAGACTGTAGCTGAGATCTGGTGCTTATGAGGTGCCAGCTGTCTTTATTTCCCCAGTGCAAAGCTGTCTTTTAAAAAAAAATTTTATAAAAAAAAAAAAAAAAAAAAAAAAGTCTCAGAATGTGTGCTGCTTTGTGTTTGCTCTTAGGCTTTTTCATCTTTTTTTAAAAAATTATTTATTTTTTATTTTATGTGTATGTGTGTATTGCCTGAATGTAGGTAAGTGCACCCGTGTTGTGCAATGCCCGTGGAGGACAGAAGACGCTGTTGGATCCCCTGGAACTGGAGTTAGAGACAGTTGTCAGTTGCCATGTGGGTGCTGGGAATCGAACTTGGGTTTTCTGCAAGAACAGTCAGTCTTCTTAACTGCTGAGCCAGATCTCCAGCCTACTTTTCTGTGTTTCTTTGCGGGGTGGGGGGGGCGGGAGGAACACCCCACAATCTCAGAAGGTATCATTTGTACAAACGCCTGCTTGTTATCTGTCTTCTAATTTTGCATGTAAGCAGCATGGGGTCTTTCTATCCATAAGCTCACCTCAGGGCCTAGCAGAGTTCTTGGCACACAGGAAGTGCTTAGGAAGTGTTTGTGAAAGGAAGGGAGGAAAGAAAGAAAGGAGAGAAGGAGAGAGGGAAGGGGAGGGAGGGAAGAGGAGGGAAGGGAGGAAGGTCATGGAGCTCAGGACCACCGGTTGGACAACAGCAATCTAGTATGACTGATGCTCTGGTTCCCTATGCCACAGCCCCACATCCCACCTGTGATGGCAGCGACACAGTGCACAGTACCCAGCATACCAGCAACAGTCCTCCTTAGGAGACTGTCTCTCAGCGTCCCACTCCATAGCTGTCCTGGAAGCCCTGTTCCCTAACTCTAGAGTCAAACAGACACAAAAGATTGGGTGAGCTCCTGAGCCACCCCACTCCACCTGGGGCACTAGGGGTTGGTGGAGCAATGCCCAGCCTTTCAAGTTTGGGGCCAACTATTCTGAGATGCACGTTCATCCTTCAGGACTGAACCCCGACTACCCACAGCGGTGACCATTGGCCACCTGGCCATTCATTCCTGCTTACTGGAAGGACCTCCCCAAGGCTTCCTGGATCCAAGCTTTTGTTGCCAGCTGTTTTGGGGGAAGCCAACCTTGGCACCGACTGGGCCGCAATCTTACATCCTGCAGTCCTGCATCCTTTCCTTCACTCTCCTCCCTAGCCCAGGTCCTCACTTGCTCTTCCAGTAACTTCTACAGAAATGCTGCCCGCTCACCTCATCCAGCAGACAACCTGGCAGGTCTTGACTTCCTTCCAACCCACAGCCTGAGTTCCAAGAAATTTTAATGAAGGGCCTTGGCTGGGCACTGGAGGGTCCAGGTGCTTTGCTGGCAGGGAGGGAGGGAAAGGCCGCCTCTAAAGGAGTCTGTGGTGATTAAATCATCCACTGTCTCCCCATCCCCTCCTCATCTTCTGTTTTGAGATGCCACATCCAATGTTACCTCCTCTTTCTCCTCTGCCCAGCATTCTGTAGCCATCTTAGCAATAGCGCTGACTGGTGGGCCTACCCAGAACAACTCAATGAGGGACCAAGTTTTTCAGTCTCAAATCTCCTCACAGGGAACTCACATAGCTGTTTCCTGTTTGCAAGTCTCTTCATTGAAGACTAGTATCCATGATGTATCCAGCATTGTGTTGTGTCTTGAGACAAGATCTAGTATCCAGCATTGTGTTGTGTCTTGAGACAAGATCTCACTATGTAGCCCAGGATGGCCTAGAAATCACTATGTAACCCAGGCCGGCCTCAAACTTGTAGTAATCCTTTTACTTCAGGGTCCCGCATGCTAGGATTACAGGCTGTGCTACTGTGACCAGCTTGGTATTGCTTTCATAAAAATTCTTATTCACCTCAGGAACAAACTCCTTCCTCTCATGCGTCCTCCCTTGCTGAGTGGGAGTAGAACCTGGCTAGAAAAGATATCTCATCAAAATCCATTCATCTACTTTTGGGGAACATCTCTATATGTAAGATCTAGGATACAGGACACCCCCTTCTCCCTGAGCTTGCATCCCAGTGGAGACTATAACAGTCAACCCCTCAAAGGTTGACAAAAGAACTTCCAGTTGCAAAGTGATAGAGGAGCTGAGAAGCATCAGGAAGCAAGCGTTCAAAGAGCAGCTCTGGCAGAAGACTGCTGCCATGCCTGGGCCTGAGACAGAGGAGGAGGGTACCTGCCCCCTAAGACAGGGTTCCCTGGTGGACTGCGGCATCTGATGAAGCTCCAGGGAGCTGGAGATTCTGAGGACATGCCATCCCAGGCTGAGAGCTGAAACCCCCAGCATTGTCCTTGCTCCTGTGTGCGGTCTCCCACATCAGGGCCTCCCACTGACTCCTGTCATACAGAACTGAGTGAGAGAAGGAAGATGACTGCAGACAGATGGGAACTCTGATAATAAAGTGAGAAGACCTTAGAGGGGATGGAGCAAGGTGCTAGAGAGCACAGGGAAGAGCAGTGGCTCTGCCAGAATTCAGAAAAGTGAGTGGTCAATTGGAGATGGGCTTTGAAGAATGAGCAGGAGTTTGTTAAGCCTCAAGAGAGAGGAATGTGACCCAAGTGTCAGAAATAACAACAAAGTAGTTCCCCCTTATCTTCAAAGGCTATATTCCAAGACTCCCAGCAGATACATGAAGCCACAGATTATATGAACTTTGTACATATTGTTTTCTTCTTATATATAAATTCCTACAATAATGTTTCATTTATACATTAGACACAGTAAGTAAGAGATTAACAACAAAAACTAATAATAAAGAGGAACAATTATGGGCTGGAGAAATGGCGGGTAAGAGGGCTTGATGCTCCTGCAGAGGACTGGAATTCGGTTGCCAGCACCCATGTTGGGCAGGTCACAATGGCCTGTAACTCCAGCTCCAGGACATATGATGCCCTGTTTTAGGCCCTCTGGCACCTGCACTTACACATGCATCCGCAGTCACATATGTACACATAATTAAAAATAAATAAAATAGGGCTGGAGAGATGATGCTGCAGTTGAGAGTGCTGTCTGCTCTTGCAGAGGACCCTGGTTCCAGTCCCAACACCTACATGGTGGCTAACAACTGTCTGAAACTACAGTTCCAGGGGAATCCAACACGCTCTTCTGACCTCTGCAGGCACTGCATGGCATGGATGTACTTACACACATGCAGGTAATACGCTCATACACATAAAATAAAAATAAAAAATAAAATTCAAAATAAATCTTAAAAAGAACAACTGCAACAGTAGTGTAATAAAATTGCCGGTATTGCTACTCTTGCACTTTGGGGCATTATATAGTAAAGTACAGGTTACTTAAATGCAAGCATACAATACTACCACAAGTCAATAACAGGCAAGTAGTGTATACAGCTTGGAAACACTAATAAAGGAGGATTCATATTCAGGTGGGACAGAATGGAAGGACAGAAGATTTCATAATCCTACTCAGAACAGCACACATGTAAAATGGTTGTTCATTTCTCAATTTTTCCATTTAATATTTCCAAACCATAGCTGTCCACAGGTAGCTGAGCCAGAAAGAAGGAAAGCCACAGACGAGAAGGCTACAGTATTATAAAGTGCTTCGTTGGAGGATGCTTTGATTATAAGTAGATGATTCTTCACTAGCTCTAGACTCCTGCTGGTCCCTCTGCTTAGGCCACTACTCCCAACTCTCCAAATCTTCTCGTCCCGGATGCCACACCTCTGGCCCCTTTCCCTGAGCCCTGGGCTAGCACCGTATCTCCACAGCCTCTGACTACTTAGCACTTGCTTTCCCTCCTCACCATCTTACTGCAGAGCTCCTAGCAAGAGAGCTGCCTTTTCTGCTCACAGTGCTGTATGCCTTTCTGCTCTGGCTGTTTGGGCACTGGGAAGGGCTGGAGAGTACATGTTGAATGAACAAATGAATGAATGAATGAATGAATGAAGAGTCAGTAAACATGTCTATGCTATTCTCTGTACCTGTTACCCCACATCTGTCAATCCTCTTTATTTATCCATCAGCTTCTGTGCCCCATTGCACCAGAACCCTATTGAATTACCCTGGAAATGCAGTAAAGGGCTATTGTTCCCATTTTACAGAGGAGGAAACTGAGGCTCTGAAGAGTTAAGCAACTCCCAGGTTCTTCAATTCCTAAGAGGCAAAGCTAGACCCAAAGTTGGGACTTATTAGTGTGTGGATCTGCCAAAGCCTTTTCCAGCTCAGAGTAGAGCTACCTCTGAGCCCAGGTCCTCTAGATCTGCCTAAGCCTGCCGCAGGTGACTTGCCTACATTCTTCTAGACCAGTAATAACAATGACAATGATGATAGCATCAGGGGTGAACTCATTATCCATCACAAGTCAGGAACTGAATTCAGTACTCGGGGCTCTGCACACCAAGAACATGGAGTTGTCACAGTCACTCTGCATGTTGGATATTCTGTGTATGCATGTGTGTGTGTGTGTGTGCATGTGTGTTTGCCCACATGTGCACATACAGAAGCCAGAGGTCAAAGGTCAGCATCAGGCATCTTTTCAATTGCTCTCCGCCTTATTTTTTTTAATATTTTATATATTATTTTTATTTTTTTGTGTATTTGTGTATTGCCTGCACATAGGTAAGTGCACCCATGTCATGCAATGCCCACGGAGGACAGAAGAGGCTGTCGGATCCCCTGGAACTGGAGTTATAGACAGTTGTTAGCTGCCATGTGGGTGCTGGGATTCGAACCTGGGTCTTCTGCAAGAACAACCAGTGTTCTTAACTGCTGAGCCATTTCTCCAGCCCCAGCCACCTTATTTTTTGAGATGGTCTCACACTAAACCTGGAGTTCCCTGATTCACCTAAGTTGCTGGCCAGCAAGCTGCCAAGATCTGCCTATCTTTACCCACAACTCTGGGGTTATAGATATGCATGACTGTGCCCAGCTTTATGTAGGTGTTGGGGATTTGAACTCAGGTCCTCATGCTTATACACTGAGCCATCTCCCCAGCCTACAAGATGGATATTCTCTCCATTTCCAGAGAAGGATGGAGAGGCTCAGGAATCAGTCAGGGCTGGTCTGGTAGCTCAAGGGATAAAGGCACTTGCCACCAAGGCTGAAGACCTGAATTCAAGGAGAGAACCAACTCCCACCAACCAATTGTTCTCTGACTTCCATATGCACACCACAGTACACATGTGTCTACACACACACACACACACACACACACACACACACACACACACTTACCTTGTCTTGGGGACCAGGAAGGCTTCCGGGAGGAAGTGACCTTTGATAGGGCTCAGATCTAGGTAACCCCAGACCCAGAAACCATGAGGCTCCTAAGAGGAGCTGAGTCAACCAACTCCCAGCCCCCCCCCCCCCGGAAGTTAATGACCAATGTATTGCGATCACCTCACCGGGGCATGGCCACAGGCTGACAAACAGGTTTCCCAAGCCCTTAGCTGCAATTAATTCCTGGAACCCTATCAGTGTAGAAAACATGTTTTACAGTAGGTGTTTTCCCAATATGCTTCACCAGGTACAGACCCCATGGCCTCCACTGAGCAAGCAGCCCCCAAAACAGTCTCAAACAGCAGAAAAATACTCTTTTTCCTCATTCTTTCCCTTTATAAGCTACCCCTCTGCAGCCATTAGGCTGCTGGCTCTTCCTCACACCCGAGCTGAGAACCAGCCCCGCCAAACCCAATTAAACTCGCTTTGCCAGGGTCCTCTTTGTTTCTGTTTTAGGACCCCTGCCACTGTTTTATCTAACAACCTTGACATTCAGAGTGAGGATAAGCAGTCACTTTTTTTTTTTTTTTTTTTTTTTGTCATTTTGAGACAGGGTCTTCCGGTAGCCCTGGTTGGCCTGGAACTCACTATGTAGACCAGGCTGGCCTTGAACTCACAGAGATCTGCCTGCCTCTGCCTCCTGAGTGCTGTGATTAAAGGTGTGCACCACCATGGCCCACGGGCAGTCACTTTTATTCAGACTAGAGCCACAGCTCTCCTTTCTTTGAGGCCTGTGACCAAGTCTCAGTTCATGGCTATCTTGGGCTGATCCCCTAGCACCTCCTGAAGCCCATCTCTGGCCAACCTTACTCTTAGCCACCAGCAGCCCTGGTGGCCCCCTCCTGGGCCCCACTGTTGATAAGAGATTACTGCCAGGACCAAAGCACCTGACACACTGCACCCTGCATAGGCCATTGGTTTTCAGAACCGCCCTTGTCCCCTGGTCCTGCTGGCCTCCCAGAGTCTTTGACAGTCAGTCAAGAGGAGGATCTAGGAGGACAGGACCAAGAGAATCCAGTTTCCATTTTACTTTCCTTCCGTTTGCAGTCCAGATGCCTCCAGACCTAATTCCAAATAAATAATCGTGCTGAGTAACCTGGGTCCCTTGGTGATTAAGTAAACACGCAGAGGCAGGTGGAAATTGAATTAGTGCAGTGTGCTCAGCCATTATTACCCACCCCTTCTCATGAATATTAATGAGGGGTTATTAAGAAATGTAAATGTTGCCCCAGGGGGTGGAGAGATGGGGAGGGGGGTCAGGGTGAGAGGACAGACCCTTTGGAAAGTGGTATGATCGAAGGCATTTTGAAAATTATGTCAGCTCTTTCTCTTCTGTGTTGTGGCAAGGTTTCCGGATGCTTCACTTTTATTAAAATGAGGATAAGGGAACAAATTTTAATTTGAGGATAAAATTAGCATTTTCCAAGCAGCCTTGGCAATGGTAAGGACATATTTTGCCAGAAAATGGACATTCGGGGCTGGGTGGGGCAAGTTTGGGGGAGCAGTGGCTGATGGACGATTAGTTCTCTCTGTTCATCTCCAGGCAAGGGAGTAAACAAATTAATCTCTGAGCAGGGAGCATCTTGGAAGATGCTGGAAGCCTCCAGGATCCAGCAGGGTCTTCATTGGGAAGCCAGAGGTGCCACTGGGGTTGTTTCACTGCCAGATGAGAGAGATCAGGTTCCGGTCTGAGGTCACACAGGGAGGCAGGGAGCTCTGGCTGGGTTTTCTAGACAAGATGGAAGAAGAGCTGTGGGCAGGGGTGCAGCCTTTGCTCTCCCCCTCTTCTCACCTGACTTCCAGGGTCCCAGGTGTCCTCTTCTCTGGTTATGGCTCCTGCCCTTACCACACCATCTCTGCTGCCATTCACTCCCCATTTTCACCAGCCTGGCTTCTGCTCCACAACCTTCCATGACTCACTAGTACCCTTAATGTGAAGCTTCGACTCTTCCAGACATTCCAGATCCTCCAGGATCAACAGCAACCCACTTTCCCAGTGGAAACTCCTGCTGCTTCTTGCTGTTGCCGTTAGATGGAAGGAAGGTGAGGTGGAGGAGGACAGTAAAGAAGATGAGGAGGCAGGAAAGAAAGGAGGAGATGGAGAGGGAGGAAACAAATGTTAAACCCAAATCATCCAAAGTTGCTAAGAAGACAGCTGCCATCAGCTGGTGAGCACAGACTCTGCCAGGTTGGACCAACTGTAGCCCTCACCTCACTCCCAAGAAGCAAGCAGAGCTGTCTCCAGTCTACAGAGAAGGACACGACGCTTTGCTTTAGGCCACACATGGTGTAAAAGACAAAACCAACCTATTGGCATCAAAGCTTGACCTCTGATCTACTGCTACTGTGGAGCCAAGGATGACCTTGAACTTCCAGTCATTCTGCCTCCACCTCCCGAGGGCTGAGATTATAGGTATGCTCTACCATACTCAGATGCTCGGTTTATGAGCTACTTGTGATGGAACCTCATGCATGCTCCCACATATGGGTAGTTATTGTCACCTCCATTTTACAGAGGAAGATTGGGAGGCAAGATGGCTCAGCAGGTAAAGGTGATTTCCATCAAGCCTGACAACCTAAGTTTGATCTTTGGAGCCCACTTAAAAGAAGGAATGAACTGACTCCTATAAGTTGTCTCCTGACCTCCACATGCTCACCTTGGCATGGGTGCCTGACCCCCCACAATCAATCAGTCAATCAATCAATGTAATTTTTAAAACTTTTTAAAAGAAAAGGACAGCAGAGAGGTTAAGTGCTGTGCCCCACAAGTACTCAAGAGAACCCAGCAGAATAAAAGTGAAAAGTCTGGAAACCATCCTTGTTCCATTTTGAAAAACACCTCTTTGGGCTGGGGTTGTAGCTCAGTTGGTCAAGTACTTGCTTAGCACAGAGGAAGCCCTGGGTTCCATACCCAGTACTGCATACACTGGGAATGGTGGTACTTGCCTGTAATTCTAACACTCTGGAGGTAGAAGCAGGGGGATTGGAAATTCAAGGTCATCCTTGGCAGCATAATGAGTCTGAGACCACCCTGGGATACCTGAGACCTTGTCTCACCTTGTCTCAAACCAAGGAAAGAAGGGAAGGAGGGGAGAGAGCAAGAAAGAAAGAAAAGGAAGGAAAAGAGGGAGGGAGGGAGGGAGGGAGGGAGGGGAGAGGGCCACATTGAAGTTAGTCTTAGGAATGAAGGAAGGAAGGAAGGAAGGAAGGAAGGAAGGAAGGAAGGAAGGAAGGAAGGAAAGATGTCACTGTTCCTGGACAGCTAGGGCTGGAGGAAGCACGCAGACTCAGAGACCCAGCCAAACTGTGCTCTCCACAGTGTTCTCAGAAGAAGCCCATTTGACCCTGTGGGTGCCATAGATATCCTCACCCAGGACCATGAGCCCCTGAGCTGCCACCAGGAGTCCAGACATGAAGCCCTGGGACTCAGCCCTCCCCACACCAGACAGGAAAGAGTGAATCAGCTCCACCTCATACATTTTAACGACTTCTCCAGCACGCCTCGCACCACCCGCTCGCTCGCAGGAATAAAGGCTGACAGGTGCAGCTGAGTTAATCAGAGTGGATAATAGAGGAAAAGACAGGAATCGCTGGCCAAATTGCAGCAGAGAAAAATGGGGCGAAATCATGAGTCGCAAGTCAAAAGTATCCAATTAAACTGTGATGGTGTTTAAAGGGCAAGAACTACATTCTTGGTTCCTGAAAGTTCCAGTGGCCTTCTTGCCTGGGGACTGGGGGTCTGTGGTGCCAGAAATCATTTCTCGTGGTTTACAGATGAATTGCTTCATATCCAAATAGATATTTGAATGTGTATTACCAAAAAAATGCAAGTAGCATATAAAACCTGTTTTCTCATGCATATCATTGCCTAGAATGAATCTAAGAAGGTGTTTTATTGCTAGTCAATTAAAAGAAACTAAGTGAAAGAAGAATATGACAAAAATGTGATGTTGGCTTGTGTGTGTGTGTGTGTGTGTGTGTGTGTTGGGTGCACATATATGTGTGGGTGAACATGCCTGTGCACACATGTGGAGGATGCTGGGTATCCTGCTCTATCACGCACCCTCTTATTCCCTTGAGATACCATTTCTCACTAAACCTGGATCCGGGCTGGAAGCCCTCAAACCCCAAAGATCCAGCTCTCTTTGCCCCCACAGCACTGGAGTTACAGGCATACACACACACACACACACACACACACACACACACACACGTATGTATATAGGACTTTTATGTAGGTGCTAGGGATCTGAACTCAGGTCCTTATGCTTTCACCACAAGTGCTGTTACTGAGCCATCTCTAAGGAGTCCCTGATGTTGGCTCTGATGTGAACAAAGCTTGCGGACGAATGTCTGAATTCTTTGTTACTTAAAGTGGGGGTCCATGGATCAGCAGTTGCAGCACCATGCAATAGCTTATGAGAAATGCAGACTCCTGGGATCCTCCCCAGACCTACTGCATCAGTATCTGCATGTTAACAAGAGCCCAGGGGGCTTACACGCACATTAATATACATAGTTTTCAAAACACAAATCTTATTTATCATTAGGACAATGATGATCCTTTCAGACATGGTCTTAAGGAAAGAGCACTGGACTAAGAGTCCACTCCATCCACAGACTTTCGGACTCTCAAGCATCTACAGTCTTATAAGTACAGAAGAGGGAACTGCAAACAAAGCTTCTAGCTTGCAGTGTGTAAGATGTTTACATTACTTCTGGTTCAATCTGGGTCTCCCAACCCCTTGGCTGATGCCAGAGAGAAGCATAGACCACAAACAAAATCGCTACCAAGAATGTGCTGGGGGTACGGGGGCTGGTGAAATGGCTAAGTGGGTATAGACAATCGATACCAAACCTGATGATCTGAGTTTGATCCTCAGAATCCCTGAAGTGCAAGGAGAGAACTGACTCCTGTAAGTTGTCCTCTGACTTTCACGCTCATGCCAAGAAAAGAACAGCCAGTGCTCTTAACTGATGAAGCATTTCTGCAGCACACCCAACAATCTTTTTTTAAGCATATGTGCACACATAAATGAATTAATAATTGCAAATTAAAAAATATTTTATTATTTTTGTTATTTATATGTGTTTGAGTGTGTTGCCTGCACATATGTAACTATACCCATGTTGTGCAATGCCTGCAGAGGTCAGATCCCCCTGGAACTGGAGACTGTTGTTAGTCACCATATGGGTGCTAGAAACTGAATCCAGTCTTCTGCAAATGTAGCCAGTGCCCTTAACTGCTGAGCCATCTCTCCAGCCCAATAAACTTTTTCTAAGAATGCATTGTGGCTTTTTAAAAAATGATTGTTAGGGGGCTGGAGAAATGGTTCATCAGTTAAGAGAACTGGCTGTTCTTTCAGATGACCCAGGTTCAAATCCCAGCACCCACATGGCTGTAACTCCAGGTCTAGAGTATCTGACACTCTCTTCTGTTCTCCACGGGCACTGCACAACACAGGTGTACTTACATACATGCAAGCATAACACTCTTACACATAAAATAAAAATAAAATTCACTGGGTGTGGTGGCACATGCCTTTAATTCCAGCACTTGGGAGGCAGAGGCAGGCAGATTTCTGTGAGTTTAAGGCCAGCCTGGTCTATATAGTGAGTTCCAGGCCAGCTAGGGCTACTAGGAGACCCTGTCTCAAAAAAGATAATTAATTAATTAAAAACTTTAAAAAATGATTGTTGGGCCTAGAGAGATGGTTCAATGGTTAAGAGCCATTAACCATTCTCTTCCAGAGGATCCAGTTCAGTTCCTAGCACCTACATGATGTCTCACAACAGTCTATAACTCCAGTTCTAAGGGATCTGACACCCTCTTCTGGTCCCTGGAGGGCACCAGGAAAGCATGTGGTGCACTGACACACATATAGGCAAACACTCATAGACATAATTTTTTTTAATCTTAAAAAATGAAAGAAAAAACTCTTCATAATATTTCAAAAGCAATCCTCAAGTAGAAAAATACTTATAGTCAAGAAGCTGCAAGATATTGCTGAAGGAAATGAAAAAAACCCTAAATGAATGGAAGACATCCAAAGTTCAAGGAGCAGAAGAAAGTATTTTTGAGGCTGGAGAGATGGCTGAGGAGTTGAGTGCTTATTGTTTGTCCAGAGGACCCAAGCTTGATTTGCAGTCCCACATCAGGTGCCTCACAACTGCCCTAACTCCAGCTCCACACATCTGATGCCTCATCTGACCTTTGTGGGCACCCAAGCACATGCATGGACATATACACATGTGCTGGATAGCTTTAGTGTCAACTTGACACACCTGGGTTGAGGGAGCCTCAACTGGGGAATTGCCTCCATAGGACTGGCCTGTGGCCATGTCTGTGGCCCATCTTCTTGATTGCTGAGTGATGTGGGAGGGCCCAGCCCACTGTGGGTGGTGCCACCCCTGGGCAGGTGGGCCTGTGTTGCATAAGAAAGCAGGCTGAGCAGGGGCCAGGGGAGCAAGCCAGTAAGCAGCGTTCCTCCATGGCCTGTGCTCCAGCTCCTGCTTCCAGGTTCCTGCCCTGAGTTCCTACCTTGGGCTCCCTGATGAACTGCAACCTGGGAGTTGTAAGCTGAATAAACCCTTTCCTCCCCAAGTTGGTAGTGGTCAGAGTATTTTGTCACAGCAATGAAAATCCAAACTAGGACAACACATAAATTAAAATAAAATAAATCTTAAAAAAAATCTTTCAAGATGGCAATACTCCTCAACTTGATCAACAGGTTCAATGCAATTCCCATAAAAACTCCAGCTGGGTTTAAAGAAATCATTTTTATTATTATTATTATTATTTTTTTTTGGTCTTTTTGAGACACGGTCTCCCTGTAGCCCCAGCTGTCCTGGAACTCATTTAAAATGGATCACAACCCGAAGAGTAAAACTGAAACTCCAAAACACTCAGAAGAAGCTATAGGGCGGAACCAGGCACGGTGTTGTACACCTATAATCCCAGAATTTGGGATGATCAGAAGTTCAAGATCATCTTCTGCTACATAGGGAGTTTGAGGCCAGCCTGGGCTACATGAAACCTTGTCTCAGAAAACAACAAAGGATGAAAAAAGAAGAAACTATCAGAGCAACCACCTTGGGTGGGGCAACAGCCTTACAGACACGCTAGTGACACAAGTAGCAACACTGGCCACAGGAAGGAATGCAAAGGAGCTCAATTTCATGAAAACTGAAAATATTCGTGTGGCAAATGACACCTCGAGGAAGTGAGGTACTAATCCACAGAATGGGAAAAGAAATCTGCAAGTCTTACATGTGACAAGGGTCTTGCTTCCTGAATGTACCCAGGACTCTTAGTGTTCAATATTAGAATAACTCAGTTTGTAAAATGGGGGAAAGGTCTTGTCCTATTTAGCTTTAACTGTCAACTTGGCACAGCATAGAGTCACCTGGGAAGGGAGTCTCAACTGAGGAGTTGCCTAGATCAGGTTGGCCTGTCTGTGGATTGTTAATTAACGTAGGAGGGCCCAGCCCACTACTGTGGGAAGCACAATTCCCTGGGCTGCATTAGAAAGCTAACTAAGCTTGAGCCTGAATGAGCCAGCAAGCAGCATCCTTGCAAGCAGCACCTACCATGGTTTCTGCTTCAAGTTCTTGCTTGAGCTCCTGCCCTGACTTCCCTCAAAGATGGACTGTGACCTAGAAGCTCAAATAAACCCTTTCCTCTCCTAATTGCTTTGGGTCAGAATGTTTTATCACAGCAGCGGAATGAAATTAGAACAGGTCTGAACAGACATTTCTCTAGAGTCATACAAAGGGCTAAAAGCTCATGGCAAGATGATCAACTTTGGGAATGGAGAGATGGCTCAGCTGACTGCTTTTGCAGAGGACCTGGATTCAGTTCCCAGCACCCACATGGTGACTAACTACCATGCTTAGCTTCAGTTCCAGGGGATCCAGTGTTCTCTTCTGGCCTCCATAGGCATTGCATGCACATGGTGCACCAACATACATGCAGTCAAAACACTCATATGTGTTAAAAAATAATAAATTTTTTAAAAGAGGCTCAGCTTCATTACAAATACAGATCAAATATGAAAGGCACCATTTCACACCAAGAAGCATGGAAAGAAAGACTAATAACAACAAGTGCTGTCAAGGAGATGGGGAAACTGCACTGCTGGGGGAACATAAAATGCAGTAACCACTTTGAAAACAGCATGGTACTTTCTGAAAATGTTAAGCATACAGTTTCCATATGACCCAGAAATTCCAGTCCCAAGTATTTACCTAAGATGAATAAAAATACATCTTTACACACAAAAAAATGCATACACAGGTGTCTATAAGAAGTGCTGTTCACAATAGTCAAAAAATCAGGAACAATCCGCATGTCTGTCAACCCATGAATGGGTAAGCAAATATGGCATGCACAGACAGTGAAATATTACTTGGCAGTGAAAAGAAATAAAGTAGTGATCTGTGCTACAGCATTCTGCTAAGGGAAAGGCCTGGCAAGATGTAAGATTCCACTCATGAGTATTGTCTACATTAGGCAAATCTAGATGTAGAAAGCATACTGGTGGCTGCCCAGCATTGGGCAAGGGGAAGTTTGTGGGGCAGGGAGTGACTGCTAATAGTCAGGAGAGTCTTAGGGGCTGATGAAAATGTGCTAACATGACTGTGGTGATGGTGGCCTACAATCTTGAGGATATACTAAAACCATTTATTTTTATTTGTGTGTGTGTGTGTGTGTGTATGTGTGTGTGTGTGTGTATGCGTGTGTGTGCAGGCACATGTGCACAGGAGACCAGAGGCTGTTCCTCAAGTACCATTCACCTTATTTTTTTGAGACAGTCTCTCGATGACTTTTTACATGGGTACTGGGGATCGGACTCAGGTCTTCACACTTGTGCAACAAGCACTTAATCAACTGAGCCATCTCCCCAGCCTACTAGATCCATTCAGCTGCACATTTCAAATGTGGGAGTGTGTGGTATACTGGGAGAGTAATGGCTCCTCAGAGATGCTCATCTCCTCATCCCCAGACACGTGAGCATGTTAGTTACCATGGTGAAGAGGAGCCAAGATTGGGAAGGCAGGCTGCTAATCAGCTGGCTCTAAACCTCGCGGGGGGGGGGGGGGGGGGGGGGCTGGGTGCAAAGGTGACCCCAAGGGATCTTGAAAGCAGAGGCAAGGCCCACATAGGAGGCGTGACAAAGAAAGGACTCACGCGGCTGGGGCTGAAGACGCGGGAAGGGTGCCTTGATCCAGAGCATGGGGCCTGAGTTCAAGAAAGTGAGGAAACCCCAGGAATATTGGCCTGGCGGGATCTATCCCACTTCTGAGCTATAGAACTAGAAGACAAGTCACAAAGCTTGTGGCATTTGTTGCAGACACTGCATAAAATTCATACATGAAAGAAAGCTGTTTTAAAACAGTTGTTGCCGGGGGTTGGGGATTTAGCTCAGTTGTAGAGCGCTTGCCTAGAGGCCCTGAGTCCAGCCCTCAGCTCCTGGGGGGTGGGGTGTGTGTCTGTGTGTGTGTGTGTGTGTGTGTGTGTGTGTGTGTGAACAGTCTGTTGCCTTAGGCTGCATACATAGAAGCATGGCATCTAGCAGGGAGGTGATGGTCTCCTTGTGATCTGAGACATCGAGTTTGGAGCTCAGCTCTCAGTTCCATACTGTAAGAGGATTGTGGGAAACTCAGAGAGGTTCAAAGAAAGGTCAGTGTGCTGGCGAAGAGACCTGCCATGATGCTGGGTGAGACGCTGTGTTAGTTACTTGTCTGTTGCTGTGATAAAACATCATGATCTAGAGCAACTTAAGGAAGAGTTTATTTCAGCTTATGGTTCCAAAGGACTGGAATCCATAACAATGGGGGAAGGCATGGTATGCCAGCAGGAACAGGAAACTGAGAGATCACATTTTCAGAGAAGAGAGGAAAGGGACTAAAATATAAACCCCCAAAGTCCTCCCCAAACTGCTCCACCAACCACCAATTTGATCAAGTGTTCACGTACCTGAGCCTATAGGGAGCCATTTCTCAGTCAAACCACCACAGGAACATCCAGGGAAGGGAATCTTCCTGGGTTGCTATCTATCTGTTTCTGTGATTGTTGTAGGGATGTGCAAGCATGTTGTTTTTTGGGACAGTGCATGGTACCTACAGCTCAGCATGAACATGAACCTGCTCCTTTGTTTCCTTGGAGCTGGGCGTGGTTGGTGCATGCCCTTAATCCCAGCACTCAGGAGGCAGAAGCAGGTGGATCTCTGTGAGATAGAGACCAGCCTAGCCTACATAGCAAGTTCCAGGCCAGCTGGGACTACAGGGAGACCTTGTCTTAGAAAACAACACAAAACCAAAATATATTTTACTGGGTTGGAGAGATGATTCAAGAGCTGGAGAGATGGCTCAATACTTAAGAGCACTGGCTGTTCTTGCAGAGGACCCAAGTTCTGTTTCTAGCACCCATATGACAGCTCACAACCTCCTTAACTCCAGTTTCAGGGGATCTAGCACACTCTTCTGGCCTTCACAGGCATTGCATGTGTGTGGTACATTTACATACATGCAGATGAAACACTCATATACATAATTTTTTAAATTAAAAAATTAACAAAAAATATTTTAAGCCCCAAAACATGTTTACTTAGAAAATAACAAGATTTTTTTAAAAATGAGATAAGCAAGAA
This sequence comes from Nannospalax galili, assembly GCF_000622305.1. Taxonomy (NCBI): domain Eukaryota; kingdom Metazoa; phylum Chordata; class Mammalia; order Rodentia; family Spalacidae; genus Nannospalax; species Nannospalax galili. Next base: position 311,567 of record NW_008357924.1, read on the forward strand.
TTTTTTTTAAAAAGAGTAACAACCACTCAATATTATGCTGCAAATTATATTGCCCCCCTGGGGAGGGGAGACCCGGGTCTGTCTTTTTCATCGTCACAGTCGCGACTCTGTCTCAGGACAGATGGCGGTGGGTCGCTTGCTGAATGAGCAGCGACACACGGACACACAGACATTTTTAACTCACAGCAATGGGCTCCGACTGCACACGTTGCCTCTCACCTGCTCGCCCACTGCTAATCTCCTGGGAACTTCTTTCCAGTTCAATAAATATACATTTATATCGGGAATGTTATGGAGACTACCAGGCTGCAAATAGAACTCAGAGGGTCTGTGAACTCTGTGGGGGGACGTTCTATTCCTATTTTCACTTGCCGCAAACTGAAATTCTCATCTCCTTTGGTTTGGACATAGACTAGAAGCTAGGGAAGTGCTGGTATGAGGTATCCACGGACTGTGTGAGGCTGTTTGTGCTCACGGTTGCTCAGGAACAGCTCTGGCTCTCACACCTGCTGGTGGATCTTGCTGGTAAATATGTTAATGAGGAAGCATAGAGTAATGTCAATTACTCTATGAAGATTTAAGATTTTTTTTTCTGTGTATGAGTGTTTTGCCTGCATGTATGTAAATGCCTCTGAGTTGGAAGTACCTTCAGAGGCCAAAAGAGGACGTTGAGTCCCCTGGAACTGGTGTTAGAGACAGTTGCTAGCCACTACACGGGCGCTGGGAACCAAACCCAGGTCCTCTACAAGCACAGACAGTGCTTCTAACCACTGAGCCATCTCTCCAGCCCCCTTTACTAGATTTTAAAAATAGTGTATTGTATGTGCTGGGGATCAAACCTGGGGCATCATCACTCTAAACTCATGCTGTGCCACAGAGCAGTTCCCCGGCCCTTAAAACACTTTGATAATTGTGCCTTGATATTAGGTCTCCATGAAAATCATAAGCTTCATATTTTATATGTTTAAAAAAATCACTCTGGGAAAGAATCCAGGGGCCTCATCTGTGCCTGTGGCACAATACAAATTAAGAATTCCTAATCTGGGGGCTGGAGGATGGCTCAGCAGATAAGAACACTGACTTTCTTGCAGAAGACCTGGGTTTGAATCCCAGCACCCACATGGCAGCTAACAACTGTCCATAACCCCAGTTCCAGGGGATCTGACAGTCTCTTCTGTCCTCTGCAGGCATTGCACAACATGGGTGCACTTACCTACATGCAGGCAATTACACATATACACATAAAATAAAAATAAATAAGGGCCGGGCATGGTGGTGCACGCCTTTAATCCCAGCACTTGGGAGGCAGAGGCAGGCAGATCTTTGTGAGTTCAAGGCCAGCCTGGTCTACATAGTGAGTTCCAGGACAGCTGGGGCTAAAGGGAGACCCTGTCTCAAAAAGACAAAAAATAAATAAATAAATAAATAAATAAAGGAATTCCTAATCTAGCCGGGTGTGGTGGCACACATCTATAATCACAGTATTTGGAAGGTAGAGGCAGTAGGATGAGAAGTTCAAGGTCATCCTCAGCCACATAAAATGTTTAAGGCCAGCTTAGGCTACATGAGACCCCATCTTTTTAAAAAATTCCTTGGGGCACCAAGATGGCTCAGCAGGTAAAAAAGCACTTACTGGGTTGGAGAGATGGTTCAGCAGTTAGGAACACTGGTTGTTCTTGCAGAAGACCTGGGTTCGAATCCCAGCACCCACATGGCCGCAAACAACTGTCCGTAACTCCACTTCCAGGGGATCTGACAGCCTCTTCTGGCCTCCGCAGGCATTGCACAACAGGGGTGCACTTACCTACATGCAGGCAATACACACATACACATAAAAAATAAATATTTTTTTAAAAAGTACTTACTATGAAAACCTGATGACCTGTGTTTAATTCCCAGAATCCACATCAAGGTGGAAGGAGAGACTTGACTCCACAGAGTTGATCTTTAACCTCCACACTGACTGTGGCACTCATGCTTCCCCTCCCCTACTCAGATAGTAATACATACAGTAATAATAAAAGCTTTTAAAATCCTTGATCTATATCACCATCATTTTTTTTAATTTTAAAATTATTTAAAATTGACAGAAAAACTGAAAAAGAAAAACACAGGACAGAGTTCTTCATGGAGCATTTTATAAGGCCAGCCTGGTAACAACCACGGGACAACTAAGATAGGCAGTTAGCATTGGTACAATATTAAAAGCAATCTTCATATCTAACTCCAGTTTCACTTGTCTCTTCCATTAAGGCTTGTTTCTGTTCTAGGAGCCAGCCCAGGGTACAGGGTACCATCCAGTTGTCCCAACCCCTCATCTGCTCCTCTGATTATCTCTCAGACTGTCCTTGACATGTTTGAAAAATACTGGCCACTTAATCCATAGACTGTCTTTCAATTTGAGTTAGTGTGCTATTTTCTCATAATTAGACTAAGATTATGTGATAGGGAGACTGGAGGGCTGTTCAGTGGGTAAAGTGCTCGTCATACAAGCATGAGGACCTGAGTTAGGATCACCAGGACCCATGTAAAAAGCGGGTACAGGTGGCATGCACTTGTAATCCCAGTGTTGGGGAGGTGGAGACAGGAGGATCCCTGGGACTCACTGGCCAGCCAGATCAACTGATCATCAAACTTCTGGTTCAGCAACAGAATCTGTCTTTAAAAATAAGGTGGAGAGCTGGGTGTGGTGGCACACGCCTTTAATCCCAGCAGTCTGGAGACAGAGGCAGGAGGATTTCTATGAGATCAAGCCCAACCTGGTCTAGATAGTGAGTTCCAGTCCAGCTGGATTAACAGGGAGATCCTGTGTAAAAAAACTGTAAGATGGAGAGAGACAGAGAAACATACCTGATGTCAGCTTCTGGCTTCCATGCATGCTCATCCAGGCATGCAAACACATCTGTGCGTACAGATTGTGTATTTTAGGCAGGAAGAGCCCACCTCGGGTGTGGCTGGGTGTCCTGGCAGGAAGATGGGGTAAACAGGATTTTTTAGGGCATGACAGCCACGGCTTCTCCTTTATATATTTAACAGCACAAAGCATTATTTACTCCCTCGGTCCTCCCTCAGTGGACTTATGACTTACTTTCAGGACATGACTGTGAACAAGGAGCTCTGTGTGGTAGACATAGCTACTAGGGCTCATCAGAGTGGTTGTGAGGACCCTGTCTCTCTCCTGGATCTATACTCCAGGACCCATGTGTCCACAGACCCCAGAGGGGGGACTCTGCTCCCTGCAGCACTGGGTCTGGTGAGTCTGCTGAGCTCCTTGCTCCGCTGCCAGCTAATTGCCCCTAAGAGCTGAGCTCACTGGAGGAGAAAATGCATGGCTGCTTGACCTTCGCTGGGCTCAGTCAGCCAGCGGCTTCCTGATGAAAGGGTCTGCCTTGCTGCTGCCCGACACACCCCTTCCTTCTCCCTGCCTCGACTACTAAAGAAGCAGGAAGCTCCAGGGTCCTTGAGCTAAGGAGTGGCCTGTAAGGCGGGTGCTGCCAGGACTCAGCATCAATCCCCTGACTGCTGGGCCCCTGAAATGCATGAGGGACCAGAGTTTGGGGAAAGTGTTTGGCAGCTTCTAAGAGAAGCTAGCTAGCCACATGCTTTTCCTGGATCTAGGAATTCCAGCCCAGGAAAAGAAAGGATGCTGGAGGGAGCCTGACTCCACACCCGGAGCCCAAGCTCAGGGTAGGGAGAGCAGATCTCCCATTTGTCCACTGTGCGGAATGAAGAACAGAATGGTTCCTGCTATACACAGACATGGTGACCCTGGAGAGAGAGAGAGAGAGAGAGAGAGAGAGAGAGAGAGAGAGAGAGAGAGAGAGAGAGAGAGAGAGAGGGAGATCGAGAGAGAGATCGAGAGATCGAGATCACAAGAGGTTCTGCTGTGGATCTGTTTACATGAGGCTCAAAAGCAGGCAATTTAAAATTTTTATTTGGGTTTTTTGTTTTGTTTAAGTTTTATTTTGTGGTACTAGGGATTGAACCCACTGCCTTGTTTATGCTAGGAAAATGTTCTACCACTGAGGCATACCCCCTCATTTATTTATTTATTTATTTATTTATTTATTTATTTATTTATTTATTGTCTGCATGTATGTCAGCTGGGTGTGGTCACACACACACACACACACACACACACACACACACGTTATAAAAAATTTTAAGGAAAATAAAATGAAAAATTAGCTAACATACTGGATGTTGTAGCCCATGACTATAATCCTAGCCTCAGGAGGTGGAGGCTGGAAGATCAAGAATTCAGGATCATCCTTGGTTACTTAGTGAGTTCCAGGCTGGCCTGGGCTACATAACACCCTATCTTAAAAAACAAAAAGAGGAAGAAATTAGCTAAAACATTTCTTGGCTAATATTTTCAGTCAGATTTGTTGCAGTATAACTCCCTCTTTTTGTGTGTGAGCGCGTATATGTTCTGTCTTCCTTGATTGCTAGCCACCTTATTAAAAATATTATTTATGTGTGGGGGGATCAGAGGACAACTTGTAGGAGTCAGTTCCCTCCTTCTACCATGTGGGTCCTGGGGGTCCATCTTGACAGCAAGCACCTTTACCTCCTGAGCCATCTTACCAGCTTGCCACCTTACTGTTATTGAAAACTATTTTATTGTTTTTATTTTCTGTGCATGAGTGTATTGCCTGCATGTATATAAGTGCACCAGTGCTGTGCAACACCTGCAGGTCAGAAGAGGGCATTGGACCCCCTAGAACTGGAGTTAAGGATGGTTGTTAGCTGCCATGTAGAGGCTGGGAACTGGACCCAGTTCCCCTGCAAAAGCAGCCAGTGCTCTTAACTGCTGAGTCATCTCTCCAGCCCTCCACCTTATTTTTTGAGGCAGGGTCTGTTACAGGACCCTAGAGCTCATCAATTCAACAAGACTAGCTGACCAGCAAACTCCAAGGAGCCTCCTGCCTCACTTCCCAGCTCATTATGTCATGCCAGGATCCAAACTCAGGTCTTCTTGTTTATACAACAAGCACTTTACCAGCTGAGCTATCTCCCCCACCCCTAATTACCTCTTTTTAATTAAATTATTTTATTTTTTGTGCATATGAGTGTTTTGCCTGCATGTAAGTGCATGCATGCATGCATGCAATGCTTGAAAAAGCCAAAAGGGGGCATCAGATACCCTGGATTTGGAGTTACAGTTGTTAGCTGCCATATGGTGATGGGAACTGAACCCACCCCAACATCCATCACCCTACAGTTTTCTTGTGCACTGTGTAGCAGATCTCAACACCCTCCACACACATACACACAAACACACACTCTTAATATCCACAGCTTCCACTTCTGAGCCTGCTCACAGTTGGGCTTTTCCAGGTGGTCATGAATGGAACCATCTAGTACAGAGCCTTTTGGAGTCTGCTTCCTCCACTCAGGAGAAGATTTTGCAGAGCCATCATATTTTTGTTTCTTTTCTTTGCCACATAGTATTCTAGTGGGTGGGCGTGCAACCAGTTATTTATGCATGTGCCAGTTGCCAGGCTATAGGGGGATTGTTTCTAGTTTGGGTGATTATAAGTAAAGCTGTTCCAGACATTCCAAGGATGTGTGTAGTCATCTCTCTGGAATCAGTATGTTGGTACTGGGGTTAGTGGGATTTATGACAAGTATACATTAATGTCAGACACTGATACTTTGGTCCCAACATGCTTGCTAGGTAAGACACTGAATGAGAGACTTCATATGATCCTAAGACTAGACAAAGGCAGTGAGGCTGAGAGTAGTGAGCACCCTTCCCAGTCTGACAACTGGGACTGTGACAGAGAAGATGGGGGGGTGGGCCGTGTTGTTCCTCTAAGGAAGAAAATAATGAGAGAAAAAAAAGAGAGCCAGGCAACATGAAAGCAGAGGGAATTGCCAGCTATAGTGAAATATTAATTCATCTGAAGCCAGCCGTTCCCCTCTGCTCCCCGTGTCCCTCGATCCCCCAGCAAGTTTTCAAATTAAAGTGCTGAAGGGCCCTTCTCTCCCTTGTCCCCCAAGTGACCACAACTGGCTGAGCTGGGCACTGTGTACAGAACATTGGCTAAGCCAGCAAACCCATACCCTCATGTCACTCCTAGCCACAGACGGACCCAGACCCCAGCCTGCTGGGAGATGCTACCCTCCTCAGAGACAGGCCTGACCCTAGCAGGGCCATGGGGAGGAGAGGTTAATGAGATTTGGATGAACCTGCCGCCTCCATTTTTTGAGAGAGAAGGCTCAGAGCGCCACTAATTAAAGGAACTAACCTGCAAAATGAGCCCGGGGATGGATGGCAGGTAGGAAGGCGGGCCAGGGAGGAAGAGAGCATGGCCTGAGTCTGTCACTTCGTCTCACTTTCTAGTATGGTGGGGAGATCACTAGAGGGGTTGGCTGGAGGACACACCGCAAATCCCCCTGAAGCTGGATGCAGGAGATAGAAGAAAAGTCTGAGGAATGATGAGGTGGATAAAGAGGCAGGGGAAGGGCCTGGCGAGATGGCTCAGGGATGGGTGAAGAGGGCAGGACCTGAGTTTGATGCCAGCAGCTGGGGCAGGGGGCAGGTGTGGAAGGATGGGATTGTAATCATAGAACAAAAGAGACAGGGATGGGCAGATCTCTGAGGCTCACCAACCAGCTTGCCAGTGTAATTGGTGAGCCCCAGGTCCCAATGACAGAGCGTGCCTCAAAAAACAAGGTGCATTGTGCACATGCATGAAAGTGTCAATGAATAAATTTTATATATAT
>NW_008357924.1:318381-337605 GCF_000622305.1 Nannospalax galili
TTTTAAATCAAGGTGGATAGCTCTTGAGGAACAATACCCAAAGTTGTCCTCTGGCCTCCACACACATGTGCACACACATAAAATGCCCATAGACACACACACACATATACACATCATACAAGCACACAACAGATACACATATATTCACATATACATATACACATACATACACATACACACGCCTGTACACTCATACACATGTCTGCACATATATAAAAACACGCATACTCATAAACACATCACACACGTGTACACATAATACATGCACATACACACATTACGCACACACACATACATATACACATGCATATACATCTACATACACATATGCATGCATATACATATACACACACAAGGCAGGGGAGAGAGCCAGTGTGCCCTTTAGGATATCCCTAACCCTCAGGGCCAGCCTCCTTCCTGCCAGGCACAGTGCTCAGCATCTGTCAGCTATCCCATGGTCTCCTTGACCCATCAGGACTCCAGGATGTCAACAGCACTAATGCTCATGGGGAGACTAAGGCATAGAGATGTAAATGACTTGCCTAAGGGCATTAAGATAGCCAGACATATCTGACACCATGCTCAGAGTGGCCAGCTCCTTGATGCTGGGGTGCACCCAGCTGGCACCTGCTGTCCTGGTGGGGTGCCCACCTTCCTGATGTTGGGGTCCTGGTGTAAAGATAAATAGCACCCCTTCCCCATACAAAGTGGCTTCATTTAGGCAAAAATCCCGTGACTCCCCCTACCTGGCTACACCTGATAAATCACTTCCTACAGGTCCCAGCACCTGGTGTGAGCAGGACAAATCGCCCAGCACTGCCATGGCTGCCAATTCTGTTGCATCTCAGAACTGAAGCAGAAAAGCACATGAACACTCAGGCTCCGGAGTCTGTCAGAGCCGAGCTCAAGCCCAGCTGTGTGAGGTTGTATTAGTCATGTGACCTCTCGGGGCCTCAGTTTGCTGGTATGTAAAGTGGGGAGAAGTGCAGTTATTTCCCTGGGTGGAGAGTGTGCATGACCGGCTGCCGGGTTTGCAGCCGCTGCCTTTTTGCTGCACGTTGGGCATTTCTACAGCACACAGGGTTGTGTCTCTTACTCATTTTTTTGATTCTGCCTTTAGGCCTTTGCATCTGCTGGGCCTTTGTGTTTGTGTATTTAGTTAAGCATTGGGCCAGGCATCATTTCAAGTATATCCATACATAAGCCCATTTAATTCCCACAATGACCCTATGTTTAAAAATGGGGAAATTGAGGCACAGAGAAGTTAGCTAACTTTGCCAACATCATGTAACTGATACGTGGCTAAACTTTGAACCCAGTCCACTGGGCTCATGGTTCTACTCTCCATAGCACCTCCGTCACTCCTGAGTTACCATTCCAATCTGCTGCTGGCCTGTCTCTGCCTTTGCCTGGGTGATTCCCGCCTACCCTCTGAGCCTTTGTAGAAAGAACACTTCCTCCAGGAAGCCCTCCCTGACTGCCCCACTTAAATCACAGTTCCACTTCTGCCTGGGGGATAACTCCCTCACACCAACTGGCCTTCAGGGATGAGTTTAACTTGTTCTTCTCCATCCATTCCATAACATGTGGCCCCTCCCACACAGTGTACTCCAGAAGATCCCCAACACCTGGTGCAGGGCTCCACACATTGTGGATGTTCCAGAATATTTGTTGGGGAAATGAAGATATGAAAGGGGAGGGAGGAGCTCCCTGTTGGGCCAGGAGCTGTATGGAACAGGGACCCACATCCTAGGAGTCTATGGCAGGGTCTGCCTTGGGCAGGGCTAGTTCTCAGTGTTTGCCAATTGACCTCAGCAGGAGCTGGGTGGACCTGACTCCTCTACCAGCCTCAGGACTAGGTGACAGGATTGGACAGGACTGGGCCACCAGCCAGTGCCACACTGGGTCAGGGAGGGGTCACTTTGCTACCAACTGCCTGTCTTCCCCAACCACACCCACTTCTCCAGCCAAGCCCCTCCCTCTCCCTTCTCCCTTTCCTTTCTTCAGTGAAATGATTTTTCTACTTGAGCAGTTTTCAATTTAGATTAAGAAAAATGCAGTTGCAGTCACTCAGCAAGAATCTCCGACAGCCTGGTCCCTTCGGGGACCGCGGTTTGCTCACCCGTTGACAAAGCACAGCTGGCTGCGGAGTGAGGGGGGTGAGAGGGGCGTTGGGAAGGGTCTTTGCGACCCTCTGTCTCCTCCAGCCACTTCCGGCTTGACCTCCTGCCTCCACCCTCAATGCTCCCAAGGGGCCCGGGCCTGCGATAAGACAGAAGCCATAGGGCGGGGCTCTACTCCTGATGTGTAACTTCAGGCATGGGCTGGACCTCTCTGAGCACCCCTATTCCACCACAGAGTGGGCCCATACTAAACTTTCTAAGCTGATGCCTGCCTCCTACCAGGCCAAAGGGCCCAGCCGGGGGGCCTGCAGAAGAGTGACCCACAGTGATGGCATGAGGAGGCTGTGCTGGGTACAACCTGCTGGGTAGAGCCCTGGAACCCCCAGGGCCAGGGCAGACAGGCGGGATGGGCTGAGAGCAAAGGAGGCTTGACCAGCCCAGGCAGAGATGGAAGTCTCCAGGGTGACCCTCAAGGGGCCAGAGGGCAACCGAGGATCAAGTCTTGGGCAACTGGGAGAGGTAGGAGGCAGAACACTGCCTACCCCCACCCCAGCCCCACAATCTTTATACTGGTGGAGATCCTGAGCTGGTAGAGAATACTCCTTTTCAGCACCAAAGCAGTTTGATCCCAGGATAAAGTGCCCCTGCTAATTGTGGCCGCCACTGATTCTCCAGTCAGCCATACCAGGTTTCATTTCTTGCATGTCCTCCTTAGGAAACTGAGAAGCCCAGGGTGTGTGATGTGGGTCACCTGCCACCAGCCATAGTGCTACCAGAAGTCTCTCTCTGCCAGGTGGCAACTCCAGCTGGCAGTCAGGCCCCAGCCACTCACTATGATCTCCTACTCTGTCCCCTCTGTGAGTCTGTGAGCGATTCAGAGGAGAGCCTGTGTCTGCCAAGTCTCAGTACCTTGCAGAGGCCAGCATACAGCAGGTGCTCAGTAATGAATGAATGGGAAGGGGGTGGCCAGCCAGAGGCCCTGATGAAGTCTTCAGAGCATTCTACCTGTGTCTGAGGGTCTCCCTTGCTCCTGCCCGCTGTGTCCTGCTCTCCCAGTGGCCCTATCATTGCCCTGTTTGTGTCCAGATACAGAACAATTGTTTTTTAACTGCTCAGTGAGTTTTCACTCTCTATAGCTGCATCTCCAGACAATCTGATCCGTGGCATCTGGCCCACACGAGACTTGTGCACATATGACACTCTTCATTTTAACATGATTTCAAATTTTACAGAAGAGTCGTAAAGACGAGTCCTACATTCTCTCACCCAGGCCAACTCTTCCAGATGTCATCCTCATGGGATTTATCTGCATAAGTATACACAGATGCCTGTGTCTATGGGTAACACAGATTAAAGCATGTATTGCACTAGGTACTAAATACTTAGGGGATTGGGGTGCGGCTGAGTGGCAGTGCACTTGCCTAGCCTGTCTGAAACTCCAGATTCAATCCCCAGCATCAGGGAAAAAAAAACCCTGATGAAGAAAAACAAAAAAGGAAGAAATAGGGCCGGGGATATGGCCCTCTTGATAGAGTGCTCGCCTAGCATGAATCTTCGTTCACGGGTTAGAGTCCCAGTGCTACAGAAACCAGACGCTGTGGTAGCATGCTTGTGATCCCAGTACTCAAGAGGTGGAGGTAGGAGAATCAGAGGTTCAAGATCATCCTCAACTATATACCAAGCTCAAGCCAGCCTCAGATATATGAGAGCCTGTCTCTAAAAAAGAACATCTTCCCTCCCACCCCCAGGCACCTCCCTGCAAAAGTTGTGCTTTCCACTTACTGCCATCAAATATGGCTGTCATTTGTTTTGGCTCACGTGATCAGAACTCTTGGTGTCCTGTCTGGTGGGAAGCTTCCAGAATCCTCATGTGGTTCTGCAGTGCTTTTCTTGCTGCAGTGCAGACCAGAGGACACCACATCATAGCCACAAGGTAGGCCTCTCCACATGAGGGGGAGCATAGGAAAAACAGTAAATCACTGAGTAGAGGGAGGCCCACTGGTTACTACAGCATAACTTCACTTAGGTTGACAGATATAAATATGATTAAAATGAAAAAAATATTTGTGGATTACATACAAACCCACAGAAATTAGAAGCAAGGCATTAGCTACAGTGACCCCAAAACATGTGGTTGAGTGGCCCCATTTAATGGAGGAGAAAACTGAGACTATACTGGTTAAGGAGCTTAGCTAAGGCCTCTCAGCTAGGGAAGAGGCAGAGCTGATTCCGAGGACCACTGTGAGAGACATCTCCTGGAAACCTTCCTCCTTTCAAAGCCTCTTCTTTTCCCTCTCCTGCAGCTTCGTTCCATCTTTTCTCAGCTGAATGCCAGCTGGCTCCGTGTAGGAGTGAGCTGCAAACTGGAGGTGTTACCTGCTAATGAAAGTGCCAGCACTAACTAAGGCATTAGCTAATATGGATTAACACCTCTTGGGGTGTTGGCATATTAATAAGGGACCATAGGATGACCCAAACCTCCTCGAGAGCTAGAGAAGTGGAGCTCCAAATAAGGCAGAATGCATTGGTCCATCATCCTCTTTGCCCTTGTAGTTGAGCCTGAGGTCAGTCGTGTAGTGAGTGTATTGCAGGCAAACAGGGCTTTTGCAGTACACATAGAGAATGACAGTTCAAAAAGCTCTGCGTTGACCAATCTCTCCCTCATCCATCTCCCTCAGTCTTCAAGTCACCCAAGGAGGTACATCATCCCTGATGTATCAAGGGGGCTGAGACTCAGAAAAGAGAGTGGCATCCTCAACATCATTGGCAGTGGAGAGCTGCTGAGTCCCAACCCGGTGCTCTTCCCATGGTCTCCACACCCCCAACGGGGGTAGAGGAGCAACCACAAGGACCAGAGTAGCTTCTGCCTTGTCTTCCCTCTTTTGGGGCATAACAGTTTTGACCCCACGTAGTGAGGACCAAGGCGAGGCTGAATTCACAGTCCTAGAATACACACTGTATTAATTAATATTTTCATTGCTGTGACAAAATACCTGACAAAAGCAACCTAAGGAAGGAAGGATCTAATTTAGCTCACAGATTGAGAGTAGAAACCCTCATGGTGGGGAAGACATGGCAGCAAGAGTGTGAGGGGGCTGTCACATTGCATCCAGTCAGAAAGCTGAGGTACATAAACGCTGGTGCTTAGCTCATTTTCTTTTTCCCTTTTTAATTCAGCCCAGGATCCCAGTCCATGGGATTGTGACACCTACATTCAGGGTGGGTCTTCTCACCTTAGTCTCAGTTAAACGTCTCTGAAAACGCCTCACAGACATGCCCAGAGGTGTATCTCCTAGGTGACTCCAAATCTGGTAACGATTAACCATCATTTGTCAGTTTGAAATCTGGCCTTGTGTATGCGTATGGGGGTATGTGTGATGTATATATGCATATAAATACATATGTACATATGTGTATATATGTTATGCATATACACACAGGTGTGTGTGTAAATGATTCAGGCGCACATGTGTGCATGTGTATGTGGAGGCCTGAAGTTGATACCAGGTGTCTTCATCAATAGTTCTCCACTCTATTGAAGCAGGCTCTTCCAGTGAGTCCAGAGCTCACCAATTTGAGCTAATTTAACTAGCCAGCTTCCAGGGATCTCCTGTCTCTGCTTCCTAATTTCTGGGATTGCAAGAAGCCACCATGCCTGCCCAGATTTTATGTGGGCTCTGGGAATCTGAACTCTGGTCCTCATGTTTGTACCGCAAACACTTTTCCAATGAGTCATCTCTCCATCCCACAAAACTTACCACTTTTAAACCATAAAATTCTACCCCTGGTCTTCAGAGACTCATGGCCATCTCATATGAGAAATGTCCAACTTCAAAAGTCCTCATCATCTTTAACAGTCTCTTCAAAAGTCCACAGTCTCTTCTGAGATTCAAAGTGATAGCCCCATCAAATCAAACAATGTTACATACTTTCATAAACAATGGTACAAAATAGGCATTTTCCATTCTGAATAGAAGAAATAGAACATATCAAAAAAAGATTGGACCAATGCAACACTAAAACCCAGCAGAGAAAACATGAAACCCTGCAGTTTTATGTCAGGCATCTGAGACTCTTGATGACATCATCTGGACTTCAATGGCCTTGGGCAGCCCTGCCCCTCAGTTCTGCTGCCTACAAATGTGCAGAGCCTCTTGTGCAGGCTTCACTCTATGCGTGCAACTTTCCTTAGCAGACATCTCAGAGTTTTGGTATCTCCAATATCCTGGGGTCTCCATTGCAACTTAGGCTTCACCTTCACAGTTTGAAACAATGGCCACTTGGGGTCTCCTTGCAGGGAACCAACCCTGCCACATATGGCCCATCTTCAACAGCTTTCTGGAACCTTGCTGTAAGCCTCCATGACTCCATAACCCTTGAATTTTGCATGCTTGCAGAAATAACATCTTCTGAATAATGCTGCCAAATTCTGCTGTAGCTCAAGATGTGGTCTGGAGTCTTTCTACCAAGGACCCCTTTGCACCTTGGCAGCTGAACATGGAAAAACACTTCTTTAGGTGGCTGTTTTTGAGCAGGGCATCCCTTTAGCAGCAGTCTCAAAACAGGCCTTCAATAGGTGGAGTCTTGTCCTTGGGATACGTTTCCTACCATCCTAGTGAAGAACACAAGGCTTACCTTTAATGATGTCAATCTGACTAACAGTTATAGTGCTTTCTCTGCATCCTCCTTGTCTGCATCATTAAACTTGCCCTTTCCTTAACAAACTGCACATTTTTCATCTCTTTCTGCTCTCACTGTGGAGCTGACTAAAGACAGTGCCACAGCCTGGATGCTAGGCTATCTTGAAACTTTCTCCACTAAACAACTTTGCCCCTTGCTTTTAAAATTCAGTCTCATTCACATTTTCAGGATCTGAGCATAGTGCAGTCAAATTCTTTACTAGAATGTAATATAACTGACTTCTAGCCCAGTTCCCAACAGAGTTCTCATTCTCCTCTGAAATCTCATGAGCCTGTACTTTACTGTTGGCATTTCTCTCAGCATTCTGGTCTTCTGAACTCCCAACAAAATGTCCCAGTAATCTCTGTTTACAGCATTCTAGTGCTTATCTAGCCTACAGCCCCCAACTCTTCCACATTCCTTCCATTAACTAGTCCAAAGGCCTAAGAACCACAGTCAAATTTCTCGCAGTAACAGCTCTACTCTTGGCACCAATTTTTCTTACTTTTCTTGTTGCTGTGATGAAACAGCTAACAAAAGCAACTTAAAGAAAGAGAGGTTTCTTTTTGGCTCATCATTTGAGGGGTTAAAGTCCATCAAGGTGCTGGGCATGGTGGCACCCGCCTTTAATCCCAGCACTCGGGAGGCAGAAGCAGGCGGAGCTCTGTGAGTTCAAGGCCAGCCTGGTCTACATAGTGAGTTCTAGAACAGCTGGGGCTACAGGGAGACCCTGTCTCAAAAAGACCAAAAAAAAAAAAAAAAGTTCATCAAGGTAAAGGCACAAAGCAGGAGTGCAAGGCAACTGTCAGGAAAGAAAGAAATGAATGCTGGAGCTCAACTTGTTATGGAAGTTAAACTGGCCTGATACAGAGAGAAGATTCAAATCACATGCAGAGAGCAGAAGTTTTCACTTTTATTACATGTGGGCCCCAGTCTGAACTCCTGCTCTAGAGAAACTGAGGCTCCAACTAGAAATACATACAGGTTTTCTAGTATTTTTCATGACCTTCTTTGGCAGTAACCATATTGGTGGATTTGAGATTTCCAGCATAGAAATATACATGCCCTTTAGGCTATTATAGGAAATTTGAATGGTTAACATTGTACAAAAAGATACTTTGGGCAAGTGTGGGCAAGGGTTGTGACATTCCCAATAGTACGATATATTGCTGATTCCAGTATAATCTCAGCTATTTTAACAAACATAAAGGTGGATGTTTCCTTGAGATCACAAACAATGGCTTGTAGTTGTCCATCCTGTCTCAGTCTGAGCTGAGCTCGGAGTGATTTGAGTACAAGTAGAGGCTTCCAAAGTCCTAACTGCACTTCTTCATATATCAACAAGCATATTTATTATTAGGAGTACACAGAGTTCTTATCAAATACATTTGTTAGCGCTTACTCATCTACCACACAGAACAAAGTTATACTGAGGTCATAGTTCATTAGTTCCACATTAAGTTAACTTTTTCTCATCAAACTCACTTTTTTCTTTTTTTTTCTTTTTATTTAGACTAGGACTCTAGCCCATGACTATGCCACCCACATGCAAGGTGGTCTTTTATCCTCAGTTGAGCCTCTTTGAAAACACCCTCATAGGCAAGCCCACAGATGGGTCTCCCAGGTAATTCCAAACCTAGTCAAGTTGTCAATGAAGAATAACTACCACATCCATTATCTCGTGTCCTTTTCTGGCATTAGTCAACTTTTTTTTTTCTGTCACAAAATACCTGACAACTTAAGGGAGGGAGGACTTATTTTGGCTCACAGTTTCAGAAATTTCAGCCCATGGTCAGTCAGCTCCATTGTTTCTGGCTGTGGTGAGGAGTTCATCACTCTGGAAGGGTAAGGAAAAGCAGAGGTGCTGACTTCACGATGGCCAGGAAGCAGAGAGGGAGGCAAATGCCTACACTACCTGCTTTCCTGATTCTTCCCTGCTTGCTACTTGTCCGAAATCTTAAAGGAGAAAGAACTCCATTTTTAGTATTACATATGAAATTACTGATCATGCTGGATAGCTTCAGTTGTCAACTTGACACATCTGGGAAGAGGCAACCTCAACTGGAGAATTTTCACTATCAGGCCATATTGGCCTATGGGAATGTCTGTGGGGCATTTTCGTGATTGTTGAGTGATGTGTGAGAGCCCAGCCAACTGTGGATGGTGCCACCCATGGGCAGGTGGGCCTGGGTTGTAGAAGAAAGCAGACTGGGACTGGAGAGATAGGTCAGTGGATAAGAGTACTGGCTGTTCTTACAGAGGACCCAAGTTCAGTTTCCAGCACCTATATGGAGGCTAATAACTGTCTCCAATTCCAGGGGATCTGATACCCTCTTCTGACCTCTTGGGCATTGTATGACATTGGTGTATTTACATACAAGCAGGTAATTCACTCATACACATAAAATAAAATAAAAATGTTTTAAAAGAAAAGAAAAAGGAAGCACAGGCTAGAGGAACAAGTCAGTAAGTGGTGTTCCTTCACAGTTTCTTCTTCAACTCTTGCCTCCAGGTTTCTGCCTGAGTTCCTGCCCTGACTTCCCTCAAGTTGACTTTGGTTAGAGCATTTTATCATGGCAGTAGAAAGTTAACTAGAGCATTGATTTTATTTTTCTTCACAGGGCTGTAGATCGACCCCAGGGCCTTGAGCATGCTTAGGCAAATGCTGTACATCTGAGGTACATCCCAGCCCTTCTTTGTCACCATTATTCCACCTGGGCCTCCAGCCTATTGGATGTTGCCATTCACATTCTAGGAGGGTCTTTCATTCTCAGTTAATCTTCTCTGACGATGTCCTCACAGGCATTCTGAGGCATGTGCTTTGCTAATCTCCTAGGTGTCTGTCATTCCCATCAAGTGGACTGTCAAGCCTAGCTCTAAGTCTTATTTGCCTCTTCAGACTCAGCTCAGGCGTCACCTTTTCCTGGAAGCCTTACCAAATAGCAGATGGTTGTAGGATGTCCACCCCCCAGCTGTCACAAGACACAGGGTATGTCCTGCCTCTGTGTATTGAGTGGACTCTTCTTGGGCCAGAGAAGTCTGTGTCCTCAGGGCCAGGCAAGCAGTACAGAATGAAGGAAACTGTCAAAACACTTCTGGAATGAACAAATGAATGACACTCATGGTTCATAGAGTTCATCAAGAGAACTCACCAAAGGATTCTATCACCCGTACTCGTCAGACAAAATTTACACAATCGTCAGACAAAATTTACACAAAATGTGGTCATTTGAAGGTGAAACAAGATATCTATTCCCATTGCCTAAAAGTCCTACTAATATTTCACTATCTTTCTAGTTTGCTTTCCTGTTACTGTGATAAAACACTGACTAAAAGCAATTTGTAAAGGAAAGGGCTTATTTGGATTACAGGTTACAGTCCATCTTTAAAGGAAGCCAAGGCAGGAACTCAAGGAACTTGGACACAGGAACTTGGGAAGAGACCATGGAAGAAAGCTGCTTACTGACTTGCTGTCAGGCTCATGTCAGCTACCTTTCTTATACAGCCTAGGACCACTTGCTTAGGGTGGTACTGCCCACATCAGGCTGGGTCCTCCTTTACCAGTTAGCAATCAAGAAAATGCCCACAGACATGCTCACAGGTCAATCTGATGGGGGATATTCCTCAGTTGAGGCTCCGTCTTCTCAGGTGTGTTAACAACCAAGATTAGCCATCACAACTATCCATTATAAGCTGCTGACACATCTTCATGGGTCTCTGAATGCAAGTGTGTTTGCCAACTATATCCACCAATCTGGCACATTTCTAAGACTTCTTACATGGGCCAGTGAGTACTGCATCATCAGAGTAGGGTACTAGGGTAAGAAAAGAGGAAAGTTATATGGCCTATTGTATTTGGAAGGCCCCATTAAAAGGTATCAGCTGCAAAACTTCTCAAAGTCTTTATAGGTACTATTTAGTGAACATTTACTCTATGTGAGGTGTTGTGGCAAGTTATATCTTCCTTGGTTTATATGCCAGTCAATCCATTAGCTTCTTGTGAAAGGTAGTAGTGATTGCTAATTTGACAGAATCACCTGGGAGATAGGCCTCCAGGCATGCCTGTGAGGATTATCATAACTATGTTAAATGATGTGGGAAGACTCATCCTAATTGTGGGCAGGAATATTTCCTGGGCAGGGGATACTGGACTGTGTAAAATGGAGAGAGCTGAATAGCAGTAAACATTCATCTCTTTCTGTTTCCTGATTGTGGATGTGATGTGGTCAGCTATTTCAAGCTCCAGCTGCCTTGACTTCCCCACCATGATGGATTGTGTCCTTGAATTGTGAACCATAATTAATTCTTTCTCCCTTAAATTGCTTTTTTCAGTGTATTTTATCACAGTAATGGGAAAAGATGCTAAAACAGAAATTGGTACCCAAAAATTTGGCCAGTGCTGTGATAAACCTGACCATTTGGTTCTTAGGCCACTGGAATTGTTTTGTGGCAGGGATGTGGAAGTTTAGAACTTTGGGTTATAAATGTTAGAAGCAGAGATTAAATGACCATTCTAGTGGGAGCTTGGATGACAAGAATGGGGCCAGTAAGGGAATAGCTCATGTGGTTTTAGAGGGAAACAAGGACTCCATAAGGACCTGGGTTAGAAACCATTTACTTTGGCCAAGATATGGCTTCATTCTGCTCATGTCCTCAGAACCTGAGTAAAGTTGAACTTAGAGATGATGGGCCAATCTGTTTGGCAGAGGAGATTTCAAGAAAGGAGAACATTTAGGTGAGTGCTGAGAAAGCAGCTAGAATTGATAAAGAGACTCACACCACTAAAGAGAAAACTCCAGTTGTACTGGGACAACAGGAAAGATATCCTGAGGGCAAACCCCGCCAATCTGAGGCTTCATCTTGTAAGATCCAAATTCATTTAAAGGAACAAAGACTAAGCTGAAAGGGTTCCCTGCTCCTTGAAAGCAACTGCTTAGGAAAGTGTTTCCTTAGGGTCTGTGCACAAGCTGTGGTCTAAGGCAACAGGCTGCATCTTGAGCTGACAGTGGAACTTGGCAGTATTGTCCTTGTGATACTGGTTTTGCAACATGTGGTGTGTAGCAATTTCCTTCAAGGTAAGTCATTTCATCTTGGAGGGAAGCTCATTAATACGCAGGATGTGAAAAGGGAGAGAAAGACAGGATGTTCTAAGGGGAGGTGACATACTCTATCCTTCAAGGAAGCTGCTTAAGTTTAGGAAATAAACAACTCAATGGCTTCAGGAAGTCCCTGAAACTGACCAGATGCACTAGGCTCTCCCTCCTCAAGCCCTAAGGACTGTTAAAAGACACCCTCAGATCAGACCAGCTACCTGGAAGAGGCTTAGACCAACTAAGCTACCTGGAAAGTACGCTCTCCAACCTATTAAGCTGCATGCAGGTTGTGCGGTGCACTCCAGGTTCCCTGCTTTCATGAGCTGTTACCCGCAATAGGGTGGGCTTTTTGGTGGTAGCCTTACTTTTGTAGGTTCCATACCTGGGGTGAGTAGGCATTGTTTATATCTTCCCAAGAATAGTCTCAGACAATAGCATGGAAGATGCAGGATTGAGGGGGTGAGGGAGCCTTGCCCATTGTTTCAGAGAACAGCTGAGGCAAGGCAATATGTGACAGAGCTGGAGTCCCAGCAATAAGGCCTTGAGAGGCCATTATATGAATCTGTAAAGGCGAGGCCTAAGTTCCAGTGGAGACCCCAGTTTATGGGAGATGCCAGGACAATGGGATGTGCACTAAGGAAAGCCACAGGCATATAATGGAGTCAGACCAGGAGAGAATCTATGTGTGCCGAGGGCAGCAGAACTGGGGTGTGGGGCTAAAGGAAGAGTCACACCAAAACAAACCCAAAATCCAGCAGGGCAAACACCACACCCACATCTGGCATCTGGGCCTTACAATATAATCTACTGGACTCAAAAAGTATGGGTCTTGGAGGAGGGTAGGATTTGTGAAATCAATTCATAAATTCCTTTCTATAGACAATCCAGTGTTTAGTATGTAATAGGTGCTTAGTAAGGGTTGAGTAAGTGGATGGATGGTTGGATAGGTAAAGATAGATGATAGATAGATAGATAGATAGATAGATAGATAGATGATAGATAATGATAAGTAGATAGATAGATGATAGAAGATAGATAATGATAGGTAGATGATAGATAAGATAGATGATAGATCGATAGATAGGTGATAGATAGATAGATAGATGATAGGTAGATAGAAGATAGATAGATAGATAGATAGATAGATAGATAGATAGATAGATAGATAGATAGATAGATAAGACAGATAGATACATGGATTGATGTATACGATGACATAATGGAAGGAATGGATGGATGAACAGATGGATTGAGTGGATGGACAGATGAGTACATGGGTAGATGGGTGAGTGGCTGGGTAGGTAAATGGATGGAGTGAATGAGTGACTGGATGGGGTGGAGAAATGGGTTGATAGAGTGGATGGGCAGGTAGGTAGCTGGACAGCCTGGGTGCATAGATGAGTGGATGGGTGGGCAAATGGGTGGATGCATAGATGAATGGATAGAGCAAATAAGCATATGAGTAAATTGAGTACATTGATGAGTGAATTGGTAGATAGGTGGATGAGTAGATGGGCAGATGAGTACATAGGATGGATGAGTGATTACATGCATGGATGGGTGGAAAAGTGGATGGACAGATGGATGGATGGGTAGATGAATGGATAGATGGATAGATAGATGGCTGGATGAATAGGTGGCTGGATGGATGAATAGGTGGCTGGATGGATGGATGAATGGATGGATGAATGGATGGGTAGATGGACAGATGAATGCGTAGATGGATGGGTGGGTGGGTAGGTGGGTGGGTGGATGCATGGATGGATGCATGGATGGATGGATGGACTGGGTGGATACTTGAGCAGATATGCAGATGCATGAATGGATAGATGGGCAGAGTTAGTTGGTAGACAGATGGACTGGGTGGATGGATGAGTGGATATGTAGATAAGTATCTCTACAGGACTTTGAAGTACTCTGCAGTGGATACTTGAGAACATCATTGGAAGGCAGCAGCCTAGTTGGGTGGTGAGTCTGCTGCAGTATTAGAAGTACACCCTACATGATGTGTAGAACCTTCAGTTGCCTGTGTGAGAGAAGTGGGGAAGGGAGAGCTGGTTGACACCCAGCTGTATCACCCACACAGTTCCCCTAAATAACCAAATTCTGAACTCTGGTCCAAAGTCGACTTGAAGGTTTTAAGGTTCTGTGTCTGTAAGACCTAGAACTTAAGGAGTAGGGAGTTGGTTCAGTCAGAAAAGTGCTTTGAAAAAGTGAAAGCAAAGAGGGGGAATGAGAGGACCTGAGTTCATCAATGCCAGGCAAATGGCTTTTGTTTCTAATCCTAACACTAGAACAGTGGAGACAGGAGGGTCCCTGGGGCTTGCTGGCCAGTCAGTCTAGCCAACTTGAAGAGCTCGATTCAGCAAGAAACTGTTTCAAAAATTAGGTGGAGAGTGATTGGGGAAGACACTGGATGTCAACTTCAGGCCTCCACATGCATGTGCACACATGTGCATGCACACTTGAACACACACATACATGCACAAAGAATTTCTGTGTCTTTAAAACTCTTTGTCTGCTAATGTAAGCTACTACCATGTTCCAGACACTGTTTTAAGCACTTTTAAAAGATTTTTTTTTTTTGAGACATGGTCTCCTTATAGCCCCAGCTGGCCTGGAACTCACTGTGTAGATCAGGCTGGCCTTGAGGCCTCAAACTCACAGAGATCCACCTGCCTCTGCCTCCCAACTGCTGGGATTAAAGGCGTGTGCCACCAAACCCGGCTTGAGATAATCTTTTTAAAAAATATTTTATTTATTATTTCTATTTTATGTGTATGAGTGTATTGCCTGCATGTGTGTAAGTGCACCCATGTCATGCAGTGCCCACAGAGGTCAGAAGAAGGCTTTGGATTCCCCTGGAACTGGAGTTATAAACAGTTGTTAGACACCATGTGGGTGCTGGTAACCGAGCCTGGGTCCTCTGCAAGAGCAGTCAGTGCTCTTATCAGCATTGCCATCTCTCCAGCCCCCCGAATTAGTTCTTTTAATCCCACAGTCTCTCTGGCATACACATTGTGACCATCCATATAATGAGGCACAGGGGTTTCAAGTCATCTCCCTCAGATCACACAGCAAATAAGTGGCACAACTCGGATGCGAATACAAACAAGCTAAGTGGATCCAGACTCCATGCTTTTTAAGCACTGTACAGTTCTCAAGGAATTAAGTTGGGTTGCAGGAGGCCAGGCAGCATTCCCAGAAAGGCCAGCACGAGTCTCCAGCAACCAGTGAGGGAAAGACGGAGGAGGGCTGGCTAGCCAGCCCCGTTGATGTCAGGAGCTGAGCCGTCACTCTTCCTGTTAACCTTGGGGGAAAAACACATTTGTGGCAGATAACAGGCGCAAAGGTGTGCAGCCCTCCACCCGCTGCAGGCCTGATGGATGGGCTACATGGGCCCCCCCTGACCTGTGCATGTACCGTTATCTGCTTGGCCAAGGGAAGCTGTTCATCACACCGACAGCTTGGCGAAGCACACCTGCTGGGCCTTGCGTCAGCTGGAGCCACCAGCATTCCTGGAGGAAGGAAGAGAGGATGGCCAGAGGGAGGACAAGGCAGGGTGGGGGCACTGTGTTCTGGGGAAGATGCCTGGCATCCATTCCTGGTGGTATCTGGGATGAGCTGTGTGACCACAAGCTAGTCACTTAATCACTCTGAGCTGTAACATGAGATTAAGCTTTGCCAGAAACACAGGGTCAATTTTCCTCCACAGCCAATGTTTCTGCCATGTCTGCCTCCCACACATTTCTCCGCATCCTCTCTACTGCGACTCCACCACATGTCTAGATGCTACTGTCCTGTCTTCCTCCTTGGTTCCTGCTTCTGCCTGAGCTTTCCAACTACCCTCTCCACACTGACAGCTCAGAGCAGGTAAGTGACTAGTACATGGTCACACAGCATGGCACTGGTGCCACCAGGAACAGAAGTTGGGTGTTAAGCCCAGAATTGAGTGACAGCACCAGAGGGGTTGTTACTGCAAAATCAGATCTCATTATCCTCTGCTTAACCTGCCAGGGGCTTTTTATCATGCTTAGAAACAACCTACAACCCTTGCCAGAGCCATGCAAAATCTGGCGTCTCCCTCCCTATCTGTCACCACACCACACCTGTTGCCCACTTGCTCACCAAGTTCCAGCCACAAGGCATGTGTCTCCTGCCCCCTGGCCTTGGAACATTGTTCTTCTTCCCCTGGGCACTTTCTCTCTCTCTCTCTCTCTCTCTCTCTCTCTCTCTCTCTCTGTCTGTCTCTCTCTGTCTCTCTCTCTCTCTCTCACCTTGGCATGACAGGTCAGTTCCCTCCCAGCCACAGATCTCTGCTCTGGTGGGCCCCTCCTCAAAAAGGCTTGTTAGCCTGACCTACTACTGCAGCCCCCATCTCACCCTGCCCCAGCACCCAGATCCCAGCAGCTCTCCACACTCAGCATAGCCTGAAGTGAAGCTATCTGTTCCATTGTATGTGTTTGCTGTCTGTCCCTCACAAATATTATGGCCTGTGCCTTGAGTGTTCATCACAACTCAGCCAGATAAACTCCTCCACCCCAGGACCTTTGCACCAGCTCCTTCACTTCTTCCCCGTCTCCTTTCCCATCGCATTCACTCCTCAGATCTGTGGAAGGTGGTGCTCCCAACAGGACCACAGCTGTTTCTCTCACTCTGCATGTTCTTGGTGAAAATGGCCTCAGCACTCCTGGGATGGACATGAGGCTGATGTCCTCTCCCCTCAATGTTGAGATAAGGTGTGACTTCTTGTGGCCATAGACTACAGTGCAGGTGACCCGGGAACTCTTCTGAGAGGAGGCTGACAACACTGCACTGGAGGTCTGAGCCAACACATGAGCACATGGCCGTCATGAGGCTGCCCCATCCGGCATCTAAGGGGAGGGTACAGAGGCCCTCAAGGCCCTGAAGAGGGGGAGAGATGCCACAGCCGGCACCACCATCTGACCAGCATTAGGACAGAAGAACCTTCTGCACCTGGGTCCACAGCAACCACGAGCAAGATCGGAACATGTGCTTTAGAGTTGCTGGGTTCATTTTGTGCAAACAGTAAAGAGTCAGAACCAAGGCTCCACCATGCAGCACCACTCGGGCTCCTGGAGCACTGTGTCAGCCAGTCTGGGGCAGATCTCTCTAGTTCTCCCTTTTCCCTCTTGTCTCATTCATGTCGTTTTGCCAGCAGCAAACAGCACCTGGCACGTCACAGGGGCTCAGCGAACACTACTGATTTGATCATTTCTGTTCTCCATTACACCTGCCCTGCAAAGTGGGTTCATGACCCCTGTTTTCAGATAAAGAAAATGAGACCCAGAGACATTCAATCCTTGCCTAAAGTTGCACAACAGAGCAGAAGGCCAGCCCAGTTCTGACTTCACAGCCAGAGTGTGTCTCTCTGCAGATAGAGAGATAGGGATTCTGACCTGGGATGCTGGAGGTGGGAAGGGAGAGGGGTCACCATGCCCTTCAGCTTACCTTTGTTTCATCCTTAAAAGAAAGGCCTAGAGAGGGAAAGGGATATGCCCAGGGTCACATCATGACCCGAAGCCCCACATTCCTGTCTCACAGCCTCTCAGGTCACATCCCCAGAGCCTCCGTGAACCCGAGCTGTACACAAAGCCCAGTTCTGAGAGGGTCAGAGGTAACCAGAATCAAGTGTCCCTTTGGGGGAAAGAGAACCTGTGTCTCGTGCACAAAGGGGACCAAATGGGCCCCTGTTTATGGAAACCAGCTGCGTCCTCAACAAGCCTATCAGCATTTTCTGCTATCCTTGCCTTTCAAGAGAGGAAACTGAGGCCCAGAGAGGCCAGAGGATACCCAAGAGACCAAGCTGGCCCCTGTTAGCTGGGGACCTGAACATACATCTGTCTCTCTCTTATATGCTTGGCCAGGGTTAGGGGGCCTCCAGCCCACTCACATGTCTGGAATTAGGGGATGTCGGTGAAAGAAGCAGGGGTTTTCCATAGACTGAGCAGGTGGGGGGGGTGCACCACAAATGTCAGGGCCTGAATAGGAAGTAGGTTCTGGTTCCCACCCTCACTGTGGGGTCACCTTCTTCGACACCCCACCCCCACTTTGCCTGAACAAGGGCTGGAAAACAAATGAGTCTGTTTATGAAGACCATCATATTGCCGGCAAAACAAGGCACTCCGCGGAGCAGCTCGGCGCCTCTAATGGGACATTATTTATGTCATTTTCCTCTAGGCGCTGGAGCCATTACCGCCCGGGATGGTGCTCCGTCACCCTCCACTCCCCCAGTGATGTTCCAATGTCACGCTGAAGGATGTGCTCCGCGGCATCATGGGGAGCAGCCGGCTGCCAGTCTTGAGACCTGAGGAGGAAGGAGGTGGTGAGGTGGTTCCCTCCCTGCAGTCAGAGTCCCCGATCCGCTGCTACCGGTCCCCGGTCCTCTTCCAGCTGCTCTTGGTGCCCACAGCCTGCCAGCATTGGGAGTTCACCACGGCTCCACATTGCTCCATAGAAAAGCCCAATGTCCGGTCAGTCACTGAAGCCTCGGCCCTGGCCCTGCCCACATGCCCCGCATCAGCTCTGGCCCCTCCCATCAGCCCAGTCTCAGTTCTAGCCCTCCGCCCACACCGCTGGCCTGCTCAGCCTCAGCTCTGGCCCGACCCATCTGCACACCGTCAGCTTTTACCCAGCCCTACCTGCCCAGCCTCCGTCTGGCTCCACCCACCTGCCCAGCCTCTACTCTGATTGTTGGGAATGATTGGCTCCATGTCACCAGTCCCTTTGCTCCACAGAAGGCCCTCTTGGCCTGGAGGCCTCCTCTAGCCTGCTGCCTCAGCCTACACTGCAATCCCACTGCCATCAAACCCACCAAGCTACAGCCACTGGTATGGGTCCAGCCTGGAGAAGGGCCTCTGGTTATTCACACCTCTTTTGCAACTCAATAAAGTGATAGTTCACACCTGTAATCCCAACACTTGGGAGGCTGAGGTAGGAGGATTGCCATGAGTTCAAGGCCAGACTAATCTACACAATAAGTAACCAGACCAGCCAGCCTGGACTATAGAGTGAAGCCCTGTCTCAGACAGATGATGATTGATGATAGGTAGATGATAGATAGATAGATAGATAGATAGATAGATAGATAGATAGATAATAGATAGATGATAGATGGATAGATAGATGATAGATAGATGATAAATAGATGATGATAGATAGATGATAGATAGACAGACAGATAGATGATAGATAGATAGAGCAAAAATTTTCATGAGTGGTGAGAAGGGGATGCAGATATGGGAAGGGAATCTAAATATGATCAAAATATATTGTGTGAGCTAGGTGGCACAGGCCCTTAATCCCAG
>NW_008357924.1:337620-350849 GCF_000622305.1 Nannospalax galili
TGATAGATAGGTAGGTAGATAGATAGATAGATAGATAGATAGATAGATAGATAGATGATAGACAGAAGGCAAGATACCTTTCTTGGGGCTGGGTCAGGCTCTTCTAGGGCCCAAGCAGCAGCACCCTTCAGAGCCAGCTAGAAATTGACAGTCATGAGATGAGACCAAGCTCAGACACATAGACTGCTCTAAGAACAAGATTTTAATGTATGCCCCCCACATGAACCAGCACCCAGTAGGTGCTGTTATCTGGAAGCTCCTCTGGCCACTATGGCAGCAAGCTATAGCCCCACCTCCTTCCCACACTCCTTGGAAGGAGTGGAGTGGGGGGCAGTTAGTTACCCCTCCCACCCAACCAGTTGACTTTAGCTGCATGAAAGGGAGGGGCTAAGGATATATAAACTGAGAACGCCATGAGGCAGGTCTCTTGCCATTTTGTGTGACTGTCAGGAAGTCACAGGATCTATGTTTGAGTGTGGACTTTCCAGTGCAGCCGTAAATTGGGGGGGGGGTCCACTTTTCTGTAATAAACCAGCACACCAACCTCAGTAAGTCCAATAAGCTCGTTAGGATTTTCCAAGCGGCAGTTTCGGAGAATTCTTGCCTTGAGTTGTCTTAAGGATGGTGGGAGGAGGGAACCGGATGCCACGTGCACCTTCCAGCAGTGAATTTGACCCGGTCTGCAAGCCCTCTCCTCCTTCTCCTCCTCTTCCTTCCTTCCCACCACCTGGGTTGCACTTGGTATGGAGCATGAGTTGTGGCCCAACCTCAGGAAGCCCAGTCTCAGCTCCAACCTCAGCTCCCTCCTGTTCTAAGGTGGAGATGGGGATGGTCCCAGTTGGCTGCAGAGCTGCTGGGGATGCTCAGGAAATGGCAAGAGTGTCTCTGCTTCCGAGCAGCTTCCATGCATCTGAATCTGCACTGGAGCAGGCTACATTCAGGGTCAGCGACACTCTTGGAACAACATGCTTGCCTCTGACATTGTCTTCTGGGAATTGTCAGGGCATCTCCCCAAGTCCTAGGGCACCTCTGTGGTGCTCCATGGCACTAAGCACTAGTTTTTGGTTTACCTGAGTCTCTCCCTAGCCTGGTGACTCCTGTGGGCAGGGCTGTGTATTTGGCTCTCCTCTGGACCCTGTACCTGGCACAGTGCCCGGAAGAGATTACACACTATGTATTACACACCATGTTTTAATGAGCAAATTCAGGAACAAGCTCTCTCCATTCTTACCACAGTCTTGCATCCTGGGATTGCCTCCAGCCCCTGTTCTGGCCCATCAATTTTTGTTTTTATCCTTTAAAACTCATTCTTTCTACTTTCTTTTGATTTATTTTACTTTATCCTTAGTATCCTGAATTGAAATTTTAGCTTATTTTAATCCATCTTGCTTGCTCTGTGTGTGTGTGTGGCGGGGGGGGGGGGTTCATGTATGTGTGTGCATTTGAATGTGGAGGCCAGAAATCAATGTTGAGTGTCTGCCTCAATCACTCTCCACCTTAATTTTTGAAACAAGGTCTCTCACAGAGCCTGAAGCTTACCAATTCAGCTACACTGACTACCAAAAAGCCCAGGGATCCTCCTGGCTCCACCACCCCAGGGGCAGGATTATAGTGTGTGCCGCTGCACGCTGCTTTTTTTTTTTTTTAATGTATGAGTGTATTGCCTACATGTGTGTAAGTGCACCCATGTCATGCAATGCCCACAGAGGTCAGAAAAGGGTGTTGGATCCCCTGGAACTGGAGTTACATACAGTTGTTAGCCACCATGTGGGTGCTAGGAATTGAACCCAGGTCCTCTGCAAGAGTAGTCAGTGCTCTTAACTGCTGAGCCATCTTTCCAGCCCCTGCATACTGCTTTTTGATTCTTGTTTTGTTTTTCTTTTTGAGGTTCTGGGGATTGAACTCAGGGCCTCCTACATGCTAGTGAAAGTACTGTACCACTGATCCATACCCTAGTTCTCTGGGAGATCCAAATTCCAATTCTGTTTATGAAGAAATCACTTTACCAACTGAGCCGTATCCCCAGCTCCTAATCCATCTTGCTTTCTTAAAAAAAAAATGCATTAAAGACTATGACTTGCCCTCTGGTTCCTATTTTGTCTGCACATCACCAGTTTAGCAGGACATACTTCCCCTGCCTTTTGGTTCTAAACGGCTTGTACTTTGTCACTACTTCATAATAATAATAAAAATGTCAAAAGGGTAAAGTGATGGGCCCAAGGTCATAAAGCAAGAAAGAGGCAGAGCTGGGATCCCAAGTACTCGTTTCTCATTTCCCAAAATGGCATGTGAGAGGCTGCAGCATGGCACCTTAGCCAGGGTTCTGACTTAGTCTGTTGGGACTGTTACACCAAAGTACCAGACAGTACACAACAAAAGTACTTCTCACAGCTCTGAGCTGGAAGGCCAAGGTCAGGTGCCAGTGTGGTCCAGTTCTGGTGAGGGTATGTTCTGGGTTGCACACTGCCAACTTGGGGACTGCATTCTCACATGGCTGAAAGAGCTTGTTAGCTCTACCCCACATACAAGAGCACAGAGCAGAGCCTCCCTTCAGAACCTGCCCTCTGCAGAGACTGTGCCTAGAACCCCACTCCATACTTGCAGCCCTCATCCCTGCCTGCAGCCTTTGTCCATCCTCACAGCCCTGGTCAACACTTACAGCTCTGGTCCATATTTGTACTCCTGGTCCACCCTCACAGCCCTGGTCCACACTCAGCCCTGGTCTTTCCCAGTAGCACTTGCAATACCTTCTTCCCCCTACCTACCTCTCTCGTTCTCATGACTTCCTCTCCCTAAGGCGACCTGCTCTTTTTCAGGGTGCTGGCCTAGGTAGGAATGAACATCAGAGCCTGTGCAGGCGTCTTAAGGACCCCTGGCCTGCTCCAACCTCAGCAGGTCTCCTGAAAGCTGAGAGTGGCTTTGACTTCCACTGAGGATCCTCTGGCACTGCCTTCTGATTGAAGGTAGGAAAGACCAAATCCTAGTAACTGCAGAGGAGACACCTCACTGCACACCCACTGTGCATGAGTCACTTTCACATTCATTACTGTCTGGATTCTTGTGACTTTTTAATAATGTTCCATTTAAAAGTGAAGAAACAGGGCTGGCGAGATGATTCAGTGAGCAAAAGGACTTGCCAACAAGCCTGATGATCTGAGTTTGATTCCTGAGACCCATAACGTGGAAGGAGCAAATTCAAATCCCAAAAGTCCTCTGACCTCCACATTTGTGCCATGACATGTATGCATGTGTGCTAGGACACACACACAAACACACATTTATACACACATTCACACACGTGTTGTGCACACACAAACACATTTACATGTACACACATACATGTTTAGGGACCCTGCACCCACTGCATATCTACCAATAGCACTGTGCTCAGAAGGTCCTTGTCTTTGACCTTCCCCCTCAGGGTCACTCGCTCCTGCCTGTGCTGAGACCCTTCCACACATGATTCTTTCCTCAAATGGAGCCCGTGCTTTTTTATGAGCTGTGTGGTGGTCGCAGGACTGGGGTCTCATAGGGGCCTCACCTCTCATGAGCTGCAGACTGCTAGAGCAACTCTTTCAGTCCCCATGACCCCTCTGACCATCCACTTTACAGAACAAAAGGAGTTGGTGTGGCTGAGTGAGCTCTCCCACGCTCCCTGATGAATTGGCTGAGGCACTTGGCTTCAGGTCAGTAAGCCTGGCTCCTCTGCAGTGCCCGAGGCAATGGGTCCTCTCCAGGGCCATCCTTTAGAGTCCCCCGACTCAATTAGGGCCAGAGACGGGCGAGCGGGTTGTTTATTAGCATCAATATGTTTTGGGTGACATTCAAGATAACAGACTGGCTGAGTGGCTAAATCCATCCCATACCTCACTGAGTGCCTGCTAAGCCCTTGTCTTAGTTTGTTTCTGGGTTGCTGCAGTAAAGCCCTCTGACTGAAACCAACTTGGGGAGGAAAGGGTTTATTTGGCTTACAGGTTACAGTCCATCATCAAGGGAAGTCAAGACAGGAACTTAAGGCAGGAACCTAGGAGCAGGAACTGAAGCAGAGACCATGGAAGAACACTGGCGTGCTCCTCTGGCCCGTACCCAGTCCTTCCCTCTTTCCTTCCTTCCTTCCTTCCTTCCTTCCTTCCTTCCTTCCTTCCTTCCTTCCTTCCTTCCTTCCTTCCTTCCTCCCTCCCTCTTCCTTCCTTCCTTCCTATCTTCTTTCCAGTTTTTTGAGGCAAGGTCTGCCTGTAGCCTTAGCTTCCTGGAACTTGCTGTGTAGACCAGGCTGGCTCAAACTTACAGAGAGCCACCTGCCTCTGCCTCCTGAGTGCTGGGATTAAAGGCATGTGCCACCACACCCAGCTCAGCCTGTTTTTAGTATAACCCATATCCACCTGTTCAGGGTTGGCACTACCCACAGTGAGCTGGGCCCTCCCATATCACTCAACCATAGAGAAAATGCCTCACAGACATCCCGTAGGCCAATCTGATAGAGGAAATTCCCCAATTGAAGTTCCCTCTTCCCAGGTGAGTCAAGTTGACAACTCAAGCTACCCAGCACAGAGCTGGACCCAGTTCTGGGCACTGGAGCAGAGCAGGAGACATGAGTGGTTAGCCCACGAGTCCAGTGACCACTCTGGGAGTCCAGCCAGGGGCCAAAGCAGATGGACAGCAGGAACAAATAAGTGAAGTATTGGGTGTGTCAGATGGTGAAGGGGGCAGCTGGATGTGAAGGCACATGCCTTTAATCTCAGCACTCATGAAGAGCATGGAACATTCAAGGCCTTCCTATGAGTGAGTTCAAGGTCAGCCTGGGCAACTAAGCAAGACCTTGTCTCAAAATAAAGAATAAAGAGGGATGGGATGTAGCTCAATGGTAAAGAACTTGCCTAGCATGTATGAGGCCCTGGGTTCTCCCTCCAGCACTGAAAAACAAACAAACAAACAAAAATGGGTGGAGGAGTGACCTTAGCCTTGGCCTTAGATACAGAGTGGTCTGTATCAGGTTCCAGGCCTTGCCTCTGGAATCACTGGGGGGCCACTCTCCATGTGGAGGCCAAGGGCAGGGAGCAAGCAGTGACACAGGAGGCCTGGCCCCTCACTCCCCAGCCCTCCTGCCTACACTCTCTGCCTGGTCTCTAACACCTGAAGACACAGAGGACTCTGCCATGCCTTGCTGTGACTGTGGCCACATTGAGGACAGCAGCATGATCGGAAATGGCCACGTGGGTGGCACAGGCAGAATTACAGCTCCTCATTGGTCTTATTTATGGTCTCGCTGTCTTCACTCCAGCCCTGCTGCCCAGGCCTCCATTGGAGGGAGCCCCCCACCCCCACTTGCCCAGCCCAGGGTGACCTTGCAGATAGCAGACAGTATCTCTGTCTCCAATGGTTTCCAAGGTAAGCTGGGCTTGAGGCCAGGGTTACTGCTTTGCATCTGGCAGCCCCAGTGACAGATCATGTACTTAAGAAACCTGGGGGCATCTGTTCTACTCAAGGGTAGGGAACAAGGGAGGGCAGGTCTTTACTGAAATCTCTGTACTGAGAAGGTCATACAACTAATTCTTTTCAATCCACATAGTCATCACTTAGCCTATTTTCATCTTAGAAATGGTATTGCAACTCAGAGAGGTTAACTAATGGGCCCAAAGTCACACAGCAAGTAAAATACAAGATCAGGATTTGAACTCAACTGTGTAGATTCAATGACTTTCAGTTTTTCCTCCAAATCTCTCTCTCTCTCTCTCTCTCTCTCTCTCTCTCTCTCTCTCTCCAGTCTATTTCTCTCTCTCCTCTCTGTCTCTTTCTGGCTCTCTCTGTCTCTGTCTCTCCCTCTCCTCCTTCTCCCTCTCCTCCCTCTCTCCCTCCCCCTCTCCCTCCCCCTCTCCTTCTCCTCCCTTAAACCCCCAAAGGTTCTGGAACCCATCCTAAGTAACCTCAGACACCCTTTGCATAGATCCCCATCCCCCTCCCCATGCCCCTCCTCCTCTCCTTCACCCTCTCCCTCTCTGGCTAGACGGAGCAGTGGTTTACAGCTTAGTTCATAAGATCAGCACAAGATTTAGTTGACCATTCTATTTGTGCTGATAGCTCTGAGACTCAGCCAAGTCTCTCTTCCTCTCTGAGGTTCAGTTTCCCCATCTATAACATGCATATGATAACCTTCCTCCTGCCTTCTGGTCTAGGTGAGTAAGGTGCCAGGTTCACAAACCTGTGGACAGGCTTCATTTGAGATGGTGGAGCTCTGGTTCAATCAAAAGTCAGGAGAGGGTTAAGGAGACGAGATAACATTGTTCGGGCATCAGCAAACCTCACCTATTACAAGCCATGATTGCTGTGTCTGGGGCAGATGCACAGCTCTGACCTTGGCACGTGCCTGACAGTAGCAGGCGGCAATCTGGGCAGCAGGAGCCATTTCAATAGCACCTAAAGGGTCATAGGGACTGAGGGCCTCTTCCTGGATGCACTCTCTCTCCCAGCCCCTGGGCCCAGGCTCTGCCAACCAGACTGAGAAAGGCTGTGGATTCTAGGTTCTCAGGTGCCCCCCATACCTCCAAGAGTCTCCAGCTCAGCACCCACAGTTTGTAGCCTTGGTCTGTTCACAGTGATGGGGAAGGAATTTGTTGAGAGTCATAGTCTGCAGGGACCCCAGAGGAGCTGATCCAACCCCCAGCCTACATTTGGACAGAGAATGGTAGACTGGAGCTCTGAGAAAGGGAGCCCAGGCTTTAAGATGCTCACTGTGGGGATTCAGGGTAATGGGGGCACGGGCAGTAGGATTTTATATTGTGTTGGGTAGGAAATGCCACCTCCAAATTTCGAAAGGTAGACTCTGAATGCAGGTGGCTCTAAGCCAAGCTTCTTCCCATCAGACCCCAATGAGAGAGAGAGGGAGAGAGAGAGAGAGAGAGAGAAGAGAAACAAAGTCTTAACCACAAAATGCAGAAGCAATGAGTTTGTCTCCGACCCTCCACCTTTCCTTTCTGCCTACTCCTTCTGCCTGCCATTCTATAGTTTTTCTGCAAAGCTTTCAATACTCCAGGTCTTCCTTTTGCTCATTCCCCTCCAAAAACTGTATACAAAGAAAATTATTAAAGTCTCATTCATAATCAAGCATAAATGACTGACAAAAGCTCTAAGGCAATAGAACATCGTGAAAGGGGATGTCTTGGGGATTGGAGAGGTGATTTAGCAATGTTGAGTGCTTCCTGCTCCTCCAGGAGACCCAAGTTTAGTTCCCAGCACCCACGTTGGGCTGCTCACAACTGCCTGTAACTCCAGCACCAGGGGATCTGACACCCTCTTCCGACCTCCATGGGCGTTGCATGACATTGGTGCAGTTACATACATGCAGGCAATACACTCATGCACATAACATAAGAAAGAAAGAAGCTGGGCATGGTGGCGCATGCCTGTAGTTCCAGCACTTGGGAGGCAGAGACAGGTGGATCTCTGTGAGTTCAAGGCCAGCCTGGTCTATACAGTGAGTTCCAGGACAGCTGGGGCTACAAGGAGACCCTGTCTCTAAAAAAACCAAAAAAAAAAAAAAAAAAAAAGAAAGAAAGAAAGAAAGAAAGAAAGAAAGAAAGACAGTCACATAGCCCTGCTTTCCAACCTAACTGCAACCCCTCCTGTCAGTGGTGACATCCTTCAGGTCTTCACTAGAGAATCTCTTCCTCCAGGAAGCCCTCCTTACACCACCACCTCCAGGCTGATCTGCCTCCCTTTGTCATCGCCCTTACAGAACTGAGCTCCTTTTCTTCAGAGACCTCTGCCTTTGAAGACAATTCACCAATGATCATCTGTCACTCCCCACTAGACTTCAGGGTGCCTAAAGCACCATTTTTCTCTCTCCAGTGTGTCTTTGGGTGTATCAAGTCCTTAGACCATATAGATGCTCAGCAAATGTCTTTTGAATAAATAATGAGATTCTTCAATGGCTAAAACTTGAGGCACCTACACAGTCTGGAGTTGGCCTTCATTGGAAACTAACAACCTTGGTCCCTTTAAAACATACTCTACCTGTGACTGCAATGATACCACCCAGGTTGTCAGGCAGGGGTACCCAGCCTCTGTGGAATTCAGTGTCCCCAACAGCCTTCTCTGAGAAGTTGCCTCTACTGACCAGGGCTATTTCTGAAAGACTCCCCTGCTTCCCCCACCATGCAACAACTGACAGACAATGACAGGTGATGGTTGGGTGTCCCAGGTGAGCCCCTTGTGGCAAGGCAGAGACAATTCCATGGTGCAGTCTATCCAGAGCCTCCTGTGCCTCAGTCAGTTATAGATTCCCTGGAGACAGAGACTCATCCTTTCCCATCCCCTCTTTCTGCCTCCTACTTTCCTTTCTTTGTGTGGACCTTCCTTCCCAGTACTCTTCCAATGAGTCTTAGGCACACAATCCCTCCCAGGCACTACTTCTGGGACCCAAACAGAGACTGTTTCCCAAGCTTTCTGTGGACTCCAGACACATGATCTTGCTCCACTGGGGAACTAATTTGGCTCCTACTGAATCCCAGAACCCATGCTGACACGCCATATCTATTATCTTACATGACAGGTCTAGAAACTGAGGGCCAGAGAGAATACAACACCTGCTCAGGGCCACATGGCTGATAGGTGGTGGAATAGGAACTTGAACCTGGTTCTAGCAAGCAGGGCAGTGACAGCAGCTTCTCACTGTAAGATAGACTATTGTAATAGCAGATAACCAAGAGCTTGACATTGTTAGGAAGTGAAGAGGTGTAAAGAAGTCTACTCAAAAGGGAAAAGAGTTGAGCCTTGAAGTCTTTTTTTAAAGAATTTTTTTGTTTTATTTGTTTGAGACAAGGTCTGTAAGTAGCCTCAGCTGGCCTAGAACTCACTATGTAGACCAAGTTAGCCTTGATCTCACAGAGATCCACCTGAATCTGCCTCCCAAGTGCTGGGGTTAAAGACATAAGTCAATATGCCCAGCTGATTCTTGAAGTCTTCAGTTTTGGAAAATGACAAAGGGGAAGGGAGGGCATGCAAGCCAGAGGGAAGGGCCTGTGTTTGTGCAGGCAGAGGCAGTAGGAAGTGTGGGTTCCTGTGATTGAAACAAATTCTTCTTGCAGCCCTGGGGGAGATGCAGAGTCAGGGTGCAAATCCTGAAAGACTGCCAACATCATGAGACTGAGCTTTTCCCAACAGGAATCTGATGCACGGTTGTATTTAAAGACAAGAGGGACATGCATTCTCCCAGTGACCAGGACAGAAGATGGATGAGAGACAAGAGACTGACGTCTAGGAGACTATTTACTGGGAAGAGGATAAAGATGTACATTAAGGCTGGGGGGGATAAAAAAAAAGTAAGAAATTCAAGACAGAGTAACCTGGGAGAGAAAAAGAATGGATTTGGGGTGCTGGGCATGGGCATGGAGGAGATGGGGAGGAAGAGGAAGGGAGGAAAAGGAGGGGGGAGGAAAAGGAGGAGGAGGAGGCTGGGATGACTCCCAGGTGTCCACCACCAGTGGTCTCCTGTCAAAATGAAAAGCAGGCAGGTTTGGGTATTCTAGCCTAGATTAAATTTGAATGTGCTGAATTTGGGGTTTTTCTCCTGGGGGTGCTGTGGAGGAGGCAGTGGATGAACAGCCCATTTCTCTTGGATCTCAGAGCCTCCAGGTAGGAGGTGAAGTTTGGTGTGGAAAAGTCTGATTGGCTTCTTGTGACATCATAGAAACGAGGGTGGGGGTTTCAAAGCCTTTGACCATGAAGACTTTGAGGGTAACTTAACCCAATTTTCTCATGTTGAACCTACTGTTCCAGGTGAGTTTGCAGAATGGTGTGCTTTCTTTCAAGCTGAGCTCTTTGGACTTTTCTTCAGATTCTTTAGGATCATGAGCTTCTTGCTGTCAGCCCCCATCCCCAGTCCTTTATCCATTCCCCCATACACATATCCCTTCCAAAAAAAGGAAAGTGGTGGG
Organism: Nannospalax galili; assembly: GCF_000622305.1. Taxonomy (NCBI): domain Eukaryota; kingdom Metazoa; phylum Chordata; class Mammalia; order Rodentia; family Spalacidae; genus Nannospalax; species Nannospalax galili. The sequence goes on from NW_008357924.1 coordinate 347,553, forward strand.
GCTGGTGGAATGGATGATTTGGGAGCCAGAAACCTCCAAATGGGGAGGTTATATCCTGGAGACGGCAGCATCTATCACTAGGTTTTCATTATTAAGGAATGCCACGCTATGAGAGGCTGCTTTGCCACCTTATCTGAACCTACCAGCTGTGCCCTAAATTCCAGCCGTGGCGCCTGTCGGCAGGAATTCAGTTGCCTGTGTTTAAAATGAGTGTTAGCATCTATCATTTCCCCACACCAAATGGTTTTGTGTCGGTGGTTGGCAGCGCTAATCTGTCACCAAGGTATTCCGCTGCCCAGCTCAATACCCTCTTCCTCGCCGTTGAAGGTGGAGGGAACGGGTAGCCCTCAGGATGGGGGGAAATGTCACTGTGAGGACAATTGCGACATTTGGGATGCTTTCATTAAAATAGAAAAAAAAAAACCGACGACGAGGGAGGGAAACCATCTGTGTCAACTGCCCATTCTGACTTGCCATCCCACTGATCCGCGGCAGCGCAGGCAGTAGGAATTTTCCAGCGCTGGCCTTGAAAATTGACAGGACTTGGACGGAGCAAGGCAGCTATGCGCTGTCCGTGGTGCTGAAAGGCCTTGTTGCTGTCCGTGATGCTTCAGTCCTCATAGGAGCAGACTCACAGCAAACATAGGCCCAAAAGGCTTCAATCACCTGCTACTGGAGAGTCAACTTCTTTGGAGAGTCATAAACCTTCTAGAATATTTCTTTGAGTCCATGTAAAAACACTTAAAATCCCCACATTCATATCAAAATTAGCCTACAATTTCCTAGGATTCATGGGCTCCTAGTTAAGAATCTTCAGACACAGCTAGATGTTGTGGTGAAATTACATCTGTAATTCTAGAACCTGGGAAGATGAGGAAGGAGGATGCAAGGCTAAGCCACCCTGGACTTCGAAGCAAGACCTTGTCTGAAAAATAAAACAACCAGATGCAATTCAACCTCCTTTAAAAAAATAAAACAGAACTGGGTGTGGTGGCACAAGCCTTTAATCCCAGCACTTGGGAGGCAGAGGCAGATGGATCTTTGTGAGTTCGAGGACACCCTGGTCTCCATAGTGAATCCAGACCAGCTGTGACTACAGGGAAACCCTGTCTTAAAAAGACCACAAAGTAATAAATAAATAAATGAATAAATAAATAAATAAACAGATGGAGAGGTAAGCCTTGTGGAGAAGAAAAATCTTCAGAGTGAAGAGGTGGAGTCTTGGAGGAGAGGATGAAGGAATTGAAGGCAGAGTTAGAAGGGGACAGGATGAAGCAAGAAAGCCTTGAGTTTGAATCAGCTCCACAACCTATTAGTTCTGTGGCTTGGCACAGTTGATACTCTTTCTGAAACTGTTTTCTCATCTGTAAAACTGGATGATACTATCCACTCTGTAGGTTTGTAGGAGGGATTCGTGTTAATAGGAAGAACGTGTTGTAGTGGATGCTGAGATGCACATTCAGATCTCCCTTCTGACCTAAAGGATTTGTTTCACCATCTACTGGGAATGTCCCTGACGAGGAATCGTCAGCCGCCAGTGCCCGTGGGAGCTGCTTCCGCTGAAGAGTGCATCTTCATTCAAGGTAACACCTCTCCTGGGCAGACTGCATCGCATCCCTGATTACCAAGGCAGTGTAAAGACCTGCCCTGTGCCCAGCAATTCTGCCAGCGCAGCCTCAGAAGCATCTTTGGGGCTGACTGGAGCCTGAGGCTACATCACAGCCCTGCCTCTCAGTCCCACCTCCATGCTTTCTCTAAGAGCACACTCTAATAAGTGCCCAGCATGCTGGTCTCCATCTCCATAGCTGCCTTCTGAGAGGGTGAGGCAATCTCCAGTATATGACTGCAGCAACTCTTCCTGGCTAGAAGTCTCATGGTAATTTCCTATTGGGTTTTGCTGTGATTTACGTGAAGAGATCAGGACTCTTGACTCCTGGAGAGTGCTTTATTGTCTAAAGGTTGTCACTTCCAGTCTTTCTACCATCCTCCTTTCCACACAGTGCCCTGGCACAGTGCTCTGGAGACTCGATGGCGGTTGGGTTAATGTGATTCTTTTTTTTTTTTTTTTTTTTTTTTTTTTCAGTCTTGTCTTCCATCTCCAGGTAATAGAATGCTTGAAGCTGGCCAGGCAGAGATGCTTGGGGGAATTGGCAAAGTACTGTCCAGGGGCTCCCATTCCTGCTTCAACCTGAAGATGTACCTTCCCCTCCTGGGTCCCCTTGATGTGTAAGAAATTCATGGGTGGCCACAGCAGTATCTGCAGCTGAAAGGCTCAGGCACTTGGTCTTCAGCTAGAGACTCCAGAGTTCATGCTGCAGGAGGACTCTGGGTTCTAGGAAAATGGTACTCAGCCTGTCTTGAGAGGCTCCAGGAGCAGGTATACCCCTTATTAAGTCAGCCTTGCAACTATATGTACAGAACCAGCACCTCTGCTGTCTCCTGCCTGGGGAGACAATGGTGACCAAGAAAGATGTGATCCCTGCCCTAAAAGGATCACACCTCAGGCTTCCCTTCCAGTCAGTTCCCCCTCAGGTTTGGCTTTCCATGGTTGCCAGGGAGCTCTTCCCTCTTCCAGTCACAATCTCTCTGGCTTTCATTTAGGTGTGGCTCTTTCTACTCCATAGTTCTTTTGAAGACTCTCTTCTTTTGAGGCCTTACATACCTCTCAACTTCTTCTTTGTTTCAAATTAGTATTATCTCAGGACCACTCGGGGTTGAAGCAGCCTCACAGGAAAGAGGCTGAGGAAGATGGCTCAGTGGGTAAGAGTACCCTCTGAGCAAGCACGAGGACCTGAGTTCAAATCCCCAGCACCCACGCAAAAAGCTTAGCATGGTGGCATGTGCTTGCAACCCCAGCATTGGGGGGTGATGACAGGCAGATCTCAGGAACTTTCTGGCAGCCAGCCAGCATTACTGAAATGGCAAGTTTTAGGTTAAGTGAGTACCTTGTATCAAAATCCTAAAGTAGAAGGTGGGAGAGATGGCTTACTGGGTAAAGATACTTGCCACCAGGTCTGACAACCTGAGTTCAATCCCTAGGACCCACAAGGTAGAAGGAGAGAACCGACTCCCATAAGTTGTACTCTGACCTCCACATCTACACTATGGTATACATGTGCCCACATACAGAAGCACATAGGCAGGTACACACATACACAAATAATTCTTTTAAGATTATGGTGGAAACTGATGGAAGAAGACACATGACACAGTTCTCTGTTGTCTGCATGTGCACACATCCATACACAGGAGATCACACACACACACACACACACACACACACACACACACACACAC
>NW_008357924.1:350867-359435 GCF_000622305.1 Nannospalax galili
AGAGGTCAAAGTCATAAGACTGTTTTTGATGTTTATCCTCTTGTATCCCTTAGTGGTATCTACTACTGATTTCTTCCTCCATCAGACATGAGTCCATCATGGGGTGGAAACTTTCCTCTACAAAGGACTATCTTTCTGTGCTCAGTACTCCCCTACAAGAAGTAAGCTGCTTCCAAGTATAACAACTGGAGAATGGGAACAAAGTGAGAAAACCACTTGGCCAAGACCATGCTACTCTTCTGAGGTGGAAATTCTGTCACTAGCTGAAAGTGAGGGCTGGGAAGATGCTCATTGAGTAAACGTGCTTGCCACACAGGCATGAAAATCTCCAGAGTTCAATCTCCAGGACCTGCATAAATGCTGGGTGGGTGTGGCATCTTGCCTGTAACCCCAGCCCACTAGAGGCAGAGATAGGGGATCTCTAGAGTCAATTGGCTACCTGGACTAGCTGAATGGGTGATCTCTGGGTTCAAGTGAGACACACTGCCTCAATTAATAGGATAGAGTGATGGAAAAAGACACTCAATGTCAATCTCTGGCCTCCATGTGAATCTACACATACAGGTGTACCCACACACATGCAAATAGGCATACACACATACACACATACCATATGAATATACACACAAAATAATTCAACAGTTCAACTGAAAGTGAGGCTGCTGAGTGGAATCACAGACAGGAGGAATGGGGAAAAAACAGAGGGAGGAAGGATTGAAGGGGAATGGGATGAGAGGCAGAGAAGGGGGGGCACTCCAGTTCCCTGAAGTCTTCTTTGCTTTCTAGAGGCATTTATCTTTCATTTGACCTTAGAAGAGTCTATTTGTGTTGAGATTTTTAAATTGAGAGGATTTTTTTTCCTTTTTTTCAAAAACAGCCCTGTGTGGTTAAGCCCAGTTATAGATTAATTTCTGTTCATGCCGTGGCTTCAGTATTTATTCTCCTCCAAAATCACTGCTTTGGAAGGGACAGACTGAAAGTCATTTGGCTTTGTGTTTGTGTTCAGAGCTCAAGGCCTGAGGCAGAGAGATTGGGGGAGTAGCACATCCAGCGGCAAGCTGGAGGGGGTGATGCTAGAGCCCAACTCTGTCCAAACTATGTGGCAAGCAGGGGCCTGGTAGACAAGCCAGGGCCACAAGTCCCTGGGAATCAGTCATTATCCTGGAAACATTTTGAAGCCTCTGGTAAACTGAGGGCCAGTAAAGCCAAGAGATCCAATCTGGGTCTAGGTATCTGTGCTGGATAGCTTTAGTGTCAACTTGACACACCTGGGTTGAGGGAGCCTCAATTGGGGAATTGCCTCTATTGGACTGGCCTGTGGCCATATCTGAGGGGCATCTTCTTGATGAGTGATGTGGGAGGGCCCAGCCCACTGTGGGTGCTGCCACCCCTGGGCAGTGGGCCTCTGTTGTATAAAAAAGCAGGCTGAGCAGGGGCCAGAGGAGCAAGCCAGTAAGCAGCATTCCTTCATGGCCTGTGCTCCAGCTCCTGCCTCCAGGTTCCTGCCCTGAGTTCTTACTTGGGCTCCCTGATGAACTGTGACCCGGGAGATGTAAGATAAATAAACCCTTTCCTCCCCAAGTTGGTTGTGGTCAGGGTGTTTTGTCACAGCAATGAAGAACAAACTAAGTATCCAACTGACTTCACCATTTACTGTGTGTAGGATCCAAGGACAGTTCCTTTAGTGACCTTCATTCTGAAAAATGGAATCAACAAAAACTCCAGGGCTGTTGTGAGAGGGAACCATGGAGGTGACAGCTCAGGAAGAAGGTGGCAGTGTATGTGGCATATGATGAGATCTTCTGAGGATGAGCGAATGAAGCCCTTGCCCAGGCATGGGAATTCTGCAAGCAGAAGAGACATAGAGAGGTGGCCAGAAGCATAGGGTCTGGAAACAGGTGGACAAACATTCAAATACACTAGCTCCCTCTTGGCTGAGTGCCAGCTTGCCAGAATGCATATCCTGGCTTCAACATTTCTGGCTGTGCAAACTTGGACCAGCTGACTTCTCTGAGCCGCTGCATGAGCATCCCAGGTGGTGATAATAAAGATAGCACCTTACAGTGTTGTATGGGAGGCTAAATTACAATCTGCATATAAAAAACAGGGCTTAATGTGGTGCCTGGTATATAGTAAGAAATCAATTTGTGTTCATTAGAAGCAAAGAATGCCCCTTAGATAGGTACTCACAAAGCAGAGGGGTACAGAGGCCTGCCATTTAGGTAGGTGGGATAGCAGGTGCAAAGGCCAGGAGGGAGGAACAGGTGCAGTGTGATGTGGGGACTGGAAATTGCAGAGAGGTAGGAGCTGAGCTGCAAATGACAGGGCAATACCACACAGAGCCTTGGGTGCTAGATTAGGGAGTTTTGACTTTTCTTTGAAAAATGGAGAGCTGCTGGGGGTTTAAGCAAGAGAGTAACATGGTTCTGTAATGATTAATACTGTCAACTTGGGCCGTGGCGCACACCTTTAGTCCCAGCACTCAGGAGCTAGAGGCAGGCAGATCTCTGTGAGTTTGAGGCCAGCCTGCTCTACATAGTGAGTTCCAGGACAGCTGGGGCTACAGGGAAACCCTGTCTCAAAAAGACAAAAAAAAAAAAAAATACTGTCAACTTGAAAGGACTAGGAATTACCTAGGAATGAGATGATGTAGATTAGGTTAGCCTCTGGGCATGTGGGGTTTTTTTTTGTTTGTTTTCTTTTTTTGATATTTTTAAGCAAGGTCTCTCTGTAGCCCCAGCTGGCCTGGAACTCACTATGTAGACTAGGCTGGCTTTGAATTTACAGAGATCTTCCCATCTCTGCCTCCCTAGTACTAGGATTAAAGGAGTGCACCACCATGCCTGGAGTGAGGGGTTTTATTGATGAGGTTAACTGAGGTGGTGTCTTAGTTTCATTTCCAGTTGCCATGACAAAACAAACAAACAAACAAAACAAACCCTGACAAAAACAACTTAAGGGAACAAGGGGTTATTTGGCTCACAATTCTAGATTACAGTCCATCGCTGTGGGGAAGTCAAGGCAGCAGGACTTGAAACAGAGAGAATGAATGCTTGCACGCCAGTGCGTCGTTTGCTAGTTTGCTGCCTACCCTTATACAATGCAGAATTGCCTTCCTAGTGAATGGTGCTGCCCACAGTGGGAAAGTCTTCCCAGTTAAATGAACATGATCAAGACAATTCCTCACAGACATACTCACAGGCTAACTTGATCTAAACAATCCTTTATTGAGACTCTCTTCCCAGGTGATTCTAGATCACGTCATGATGGCTCACTCTAGGCTGGGATTTTGAACTTAATAAGAAGGAGAAAGCAAGCCAAAGTAGACGCTTTCTTCTTTAAGTTGCTTTCGACAGGTATTCTGTCACAGCAACAATACAAGTAAACAATGCAGGTGTATATTGAGACAAACTGTGCTCATTCACCCACAGAGGGGGTTCTTAGTGATCAGGTCCTGGTAAAGGGATGGAATCCCAGGCTCCCCTGGGAAAGGGCTTTTCTGGAGCCAATGGTGAGCCCTCCAGAGAAATAAGCTAGGATTCTGGCTTCATTCCTTTCTTCCCACATTCTCAGGCTAGGGTGAAGACAGGTGAAGCCCAGAATCTGGGCAGCATGAGAACAGGTCCCTGGTACTACGTATGTAACTGCCTGGACAGACAGGGATGAAGAAGCATTGGGCTGGCTGACTAGTGCCCAGGGCAGCTGGCGTAGCTGCCCTGCCCCTTCTTCCTCCTTCTCCTTCTCCTCCTATGCAGACTGGGCTAGAAATGCCTGGGCAAGGACAGAGGGTAGTGCCACCATGTGAGTCTTCCCCAACCCCTACTGGCCACACCACCATTATGGTCCCATTGGTCAAGCAAGTCACATGGCCAAACAATATCAAGTCCAATCAAAGTGGGTGGGACCTGAAGAAAACATGACCTCCAACTGGGGAGGAAGTGGAGCTGGATCATAGTCCAGGTTGCTGCAGGCATCTGAGGCTCTCTACCCTCTCTCAGATGTCTGCTTTCCCCCTCAGTTATGGCCCCATGAGTCCTATGGGAGCATGAGTGAAGAGTGAGCATGCAGACCATGCCTCATGCCATGTAAGCCCAGTGCCCCACCCACATTCCCAGAACATCTCCCACCCCTATCCCCTCCCTGTTACTCCAATACACCAAGCTCCCTGCATGCCTCCCCGCCTCTACAGGACACTCTCTCTTCACCACCTTGAAGAAACTCTCCCTGACCGCCCCAACTGAGTCTTTCTTTGGAGCTTATTTATTTCCTTTATAGCTCTTATCATTGTTTGAAACTGTGTGTTAATTTGTTTGATTCATGTGTGTATAAATCTCTCTCAAGACTGTAAGTCCAGCAAGGGAGTTTAGGCCTAATAGCTGAATGAGGCTTTCCACATAGAAGATAGCCAGTAAATATTTGTTGAAAGGAAGGAAGCAGTGGGGAGAAGAGAGGAGGGAGAGAAGGAAGAAGGGAGGGAGAAAGGGAAGAGGAAGGGAGTAGGGACAAATGATTATGAGGCTAGAGAGAGGAGAGAAGGGTGAGACCATCAGACAAGAGTTCTTCACACCCATTTCACAGATCTGGGGGGAAAGTACCTTGCCTACAAGCCCATAGCCACACCACTAGGAAGCCATGAAATAAATCCAGGCTTAGAGTCCTGCTCAGTAACACATGCCTGGCATTCCAATACTCAAGAAGATGAGGCAGGAGAATTACAAGTTTGAAGTTTGAGATCAGTCTGGGCTACATAGAGAGACTCTGTCGCAAACAAACACCATAGGCTCCTCTTCTCCCTGCCCTTCCCTCTAGATCACTAACTGCTAAAAACTGTCCTGAACACACACCATATACAGCTAGTCATGTGCAAATGCCCACGAGCTCATCAGACAGTTTAAGCACAGAACTCAAAGAGGATGTTGGCGGTCCCCTGAGCTCCCTGCACTCTGCTTCCTGCATCCCCAGAGGTGATCCCAGCTGTAGGTGGCTTCCTTGCCTTTACAGGAACATGATTATGCCGTTCCTCCAGTGCATAAGCTCAACCATACTGCTTTTAGGTAAAGTGCATCATCTCACGTGTCTTTGTGTCACCTACTTCTGCCCACTCAATATTCTGTTGACAACCTTTATCCCAGTTCCACTCATTTCACTGTTGTGTATTGATCCTTCCTTCCTTCCTTCCTTCCTTCCTTCCTTCCTTCCTTCCTTCCTTCCTTCTTCCTTCCTTCCCAATAGATTCTTATTTCATTCAGTGTATTATAATTCACTACCACTCTTACTCACTTTGAGGTTCATTGTGCATCCCTTAAACTGGATCTTATGTTCCTTTCTCAGAGGATGGTATTTAAAAACCAAGATTTGGGCTGGCAAAATGTCTCAGTGGGTATAGGTGCTTGCAGTGCAAGCCTGTTTGGCCTGGATTCAATCCCTGAAACCCATGTAAAGGTGGAAGGAGGGATCCTATGCTACAAAGTTGTCCTCTGACTTCCACATGCATGCAATGGTGTTTGTGCATCCCCCCCACACACATACATCAGTGCACATATACACACACATAGTAATAATTTTCTTTTAAAAATTGTAACCACCGTTGGGTGTGGTGGCTCACATCTTCAATCCCAATACTCAGGAGGCAGAGGCAGACAGATCCCTGTGAGTTCAAGGCCAGCCTGGTCTACATAGTGAGTTCCAGGTCAGCTGGGGCTACAGATGGGACCAAAACAGACCAAAAAAAAAAAAATTGTAACCACCAAGCTTCAGGTCCTTAGGGGGCTGATTGCTAGTGGGTGTCATTACTTGCAGGCCCTCTAAACAGACATGAAATTTGTACCTAAATGCATACATACCAAACAAGGAGATCACACTGCCTATATCCACCATTCTCAGACCCCCAATTCCAATCCAGCACCTCAAACATCTTCCTAGGTTGGGAAAGCTGCTCCTGTGATTCTCTGTACATTTACTGGCTTGCTCAGCTCTCCTCTGCGTTAACAACACCCCAACAGTTGCCCCCTGGGCTGTGCTGCTGCTGGCTCTCCAGCCACACTGCTGCAGCCTTAGCCTTACCACCCTGCCTCTGTCCTTGCCTTTGCTGCTGCCTACAAAGAAGGGAAGGGCACGGAATGGAAAAGAGGCTGCTAAACCCAGTGGTTGATGCTCAGCTCTCAGCCTACTTGCCCTAAGAGCCACAGGAGATGTAATCACACTCTCCTTCTGGAAATCTTTCTTCATGTGCCTTTGCCTGGCTTTCCTCCCACTCCACTGGCAGCTGCTTGTGTAGACCCCCTCTCAGGTCCTATTCATCTCCCTACCTGGTTAGTGTGGGGCCCAGGGCTCAATCCCAGTCCTCTTCACTGGTCATCACTGTTTTGATCTCATCCAGCCTCAGGGTATTGGATGCTAGCTGTCCTAATGTCCCCCAAGCCATATCTCTGCCAGGTCCTGACCTGCAGACACCTTTGTCCGTGTCAGTATCCCAGGGCAGTCATAGCTAAATCCCATCCACTAAGTGGCTCAAAGCAACAGAAATTTTCTCTTTCCATCCTTGATGATAGAATCAAGATGGTGCAAGGTCACTTCCTCCTGGAGAAGGACACACCCCTGCCTCTGCTACTTCATGCTACTGGCTAGCATTTCTCAGCTTGGACATGGGTCACCCCAACTTGCTGGCATCCTTGCCATGTGTCCCCCCTGTGTCTCCAATGGTTTCCCTCTCTGTATAAGGATGAAAACCACTGGATGATGTCCCTCTCTAATCCAGTGTGACCTGATCTCATCTTGCTTCCACCTGTAAAGACTTTATTTCCCAATAAGGTCACACTTGTGCGAATTTTGGATGACACTGATCAACCTAGTCCAATTCTAGTCTAATATCCCATTCAACAACTCCCTGTGGGTGCCATCAAAATGTCAAACTTCAGATGCCCAGATCCAGACCCCTAATCTTCCTTTTCTGTCCACAAATTCTTCTTCCTTCACCTTCTTGGTCTGGGTAACTGGCTTTTCCATCCCTCCAGCCACTCAGGCCCCCAAACCTCAGCATGATCTTTCACTCTCCACATTCAATACAGCACAAAACCCCACTTCCAAGTTGCCATCACCCCTCACTGCCCCATGGGACTACCAGCCTTCCCCATCACGCCCTTCATTCTGGGCTCCCCGCTTGAAACACAACTTCCCAAGCATGTAGCTCACTCCTCTGCTACTCAAACCTTCCTGCACTGGGTTGCCAGAAAAAAATCTGGGATGCTCAGTTAAATTTGAATGTTGGGTAAACAACATATAGTTTTTATTGTAAGTATGTCCTTGGGGGACATCAAGATTACACTTGTACTAAAAACTCACACTAAAAATTCTTTTGTTCTTTATCTGACATACGAATTTAACCCAGCATTTAATGTGGGAAATTTGATACTATGTTCCCATGGTTCCCATTGTACCCCAAGCTCCCGCCCCTGGACTCTGTAGCTCTGGTCCCCGACCCGTCTGACTTCAAGTTGTCATGCTTTTCTCTTGGACTCTGTGGCAGCCTCCTTACAAGCATGCTCCCACTTTAGCATCTCTGCTTGGTGTTGTGGCCCGCTATGAAATTCATTCTCTCCCACGGGTCTCTGACCCCCTTTCCTGCTTTATTTTTTTCCATGGGCCTTGACACCTTTGAACATGTGATTTACAGATGCCCTTCAACTTAAGATGAGGTTACCACCCCCATAAACCCAAACATCCTTAAGTGTACTCAGAACATTTCCAACAGCCTACAGCTGAACCTCACAGTGTCACACCACATGTTACTAGATTGAGACAAAACCGAAATTCAATAAGAGAGTTAAAAAGTAAACTTTGGGGGCTAGGGAAATGGCTCAGTAGATAAGATGCTTGCCATACAAGTATGAGGGCTGGTGTTTGGACCCCCAGAACTCATGTAAAAACCAGGTGGGTAGGTTGGCCACCTGTAAACCCAGCATTCAGGAGGCTGAGCTAGGTGATGCCCAGGCCAAGCTGGCTAGCTAGATTAGCCAAGCTGATCAGGGAGCTCTGGCTTCAATTGAGAAACCCTACCTCAATAAACAAAGTGGAAGACACTAGACATCAACTTTGAGGTTCTACACACATGAGCACATGCATGAACATGCACACACATGAAAAAAAAATTTTAATATTTTTTAAAAATAAAAAGTTCAGCCGGGCGTGGTGGCGCATGCCTTTAGTCCCAGCACGTGGGAGACAGAGGCAGGGGGATCTTTGTGAGTTCAAGGCCAGCCTGGTCTACATAGTGAGTTCCAGGACAGCTGAGGCTACAAGAGACCCTGTCTCAAAAGAGAGACCAAAAATAGACAAAAAGCACAAGTGAAACAATCTGAGGCTTATGACTAAGGTGCTGATCCCATTAACCTGAGGGTTCAGATGTTATTTCTAGGAAATAATATTTCACTTCAGTGTCAGAACGGAATTAAACATAGATGACATCTGGCTGTTTTCTAATAGAGAATGGCTTGGGGAGGGCTAAAACCCACATCCACCCTGGGTCACAGAAGAAGTATTCTGTTGATTGTGCTGTTGTGTGTGCAATGT
>NW_008357924.1:359553-427877 GCF_000622305.1 Nannospalax galili
AAAAAAAATATAAATAAATAAATAGATTAGATAGATAATAAAAAGTTCAGTTTACAAGCCGTTTCTGTTGGATGCTGTTACACTCCATCCACTGTAAAGTGAGAATGTTGTCATTGGACTGTGGTAAGTGGGGAGATCTGTATTTACCTATTTGTCATCTCTCCCTTTGACTAGAATGTGGCTCCAGGAGGGCCCAGAGGTGTGTCTGCAGTACACAGAGATGACCGAGCAGCGCCTGGTCCAGAGGAGCAGCTCAGTCACCATGTGGAACGAATGACTTTCTGTCTCTTCATCTGTGCAGTGGAAATACGTCCCTGACTTCAAAAACCTTGTTAAGACTTCATGAATTAGCAAAAGTAAAGCCATCTGTGGGATGGAATTGGAGTGGGGTGACTGAGCGGGTGCTCTGCTGTGACTGCAGTCCTCCTAGTGGCCACTTCTGGAATTACAGGCATAGTGCTGGAACGTCTGAATCTCACAGTGGGACCAAGCCCACTTTTGGAGGCTGGCAATCAAACGCCCAGGATTCCTGAACAGCACTCCCAAAGAACCCAGCAGCCACCATGTAACTCTGAGATCCCAGGCCCATATATACCCACTACAGGCCCCCACCTTCTCCAGCACTTTTGCTTGTTGCTAAGTCTGGTTTTGAATTCTATCTTGCTGTCTGCCTAGGCCTTCATTATCCTCTGCCTGCCACCGAGGGGTTAGTTAAACTGTCAGGAGCGATGTCATTTACAGCCTTCTGTTGCTAAGCAACAGACCCAGGTGAGCCCTTGAACTCCTTTCTTAGCAGCTAAAGTGTGCCTGGTAGTGATAGGAGCCTTGGCTGAGCTATGTCACCACCTGGGACAAGCTGGTGGCCTGGTGTCCCCTGTCCCTCTTGAGGCTGACCCAGGGCTCTGTGCCCCACTGTCCTTAGATCAATTAAATATCACTGCTCAGAGCCTCTTGGATTTTCACCCCAGAATGTGCCTTCACAAGGGGTAAGTGGGACCTGCTCTGCCTTTGCCAGCCTCCAGACCTCAGATTCAGGCTCACACACCTGCCAGGGACAGTCCCTGGGGAAGGTGACTGCATTGAGCCTTGAAGGCTCAACAGGAGTTGGCCTGGGACAGTGGTGGGAAGCTAGCTTTCCAGGTGACACCCAGGTGATACAACACCCAGGAAAGCCTGACTCCTCTCAGCTGCTCCTCACTCTCAGAGGGGTGGAAGGATCTGAACTCCGGGCTCCAGAATCCCCTCCCCTTCCCTCTATTTCCCCCACAGTCACCTCCCTATGGCCTTCAGCTCAGTATAAAGATAACAGCAGGACACAGGATTAGGTATTACATGGGCTCCTGTCAAACAAACAAGGCATGGCCAAAGGTGTGCCTTGTGTTTAGGGTGTTTCAGGATCAATCTTTTATTTGAATAATTTTGAATTTTAAAAATATTTTATTTTTATTTTACGTGTTTGAGTATATTGCCTGTGTGTATGTAAGTGCACCCATGTTGTGCAATGCCCAAGGAAGTCAGAAGAGGGCATTGGATCCCCTGGAACTGGAGTTACAGATGGTTATTAACCACCATGTGGGTGCTGGGAATCAAATCTGGGTCCTTTGAAGAGCAGCCAGTGCTTTTAACAGCTGAGCCATCACTCCAGCCCACAATTTTAAATTTAAGTAGTATTCAAATACTAAACAAGTGATGAGTCATATTGCTTGAAAGCCTTATTCTCAGGCAAGTTATTGTTTTGGCTTTTGAGACTGGGTCTTATGTATGTAGCCCAGACTGGCTTTATACCTACTATATAGCTGAGGATGACCTTGAACTCTGGATCCTTCTGCCTCCACCTTTTAAGAGTTGGGATTACAGGCATACACCATCACACCTGGCTGTATGCAAGATGTTTTAGAGAAAAATATTAAGGACTGAATAGCACAGGCAAAATCTAAAGACAGCCCTGGGGTAACCCCAGCTGCAGAATCAGTAAGACCGCCTCGGAATGCTTTCTGCTCTGGGACCATGCAAGGGCCACACTGTCCACTGCCCCTGTCACTCAGTCATGCCCCAGGCACCCCTAGAAAGATAATCACCTTAATTTCCCAGATGGATCTCTTGGGTCACTTGGCTTATGTGTGGCTTGGGGCTTGGAGCCTATGCCTCTTCCTCACATCATTCTCCCATCACTCATGGATGTCCCAGACCCCAAGTGTGTGTAAACTGAGTTTTCACTGAAGCATTCAGGGGGATACCTTTGAGGTTGATGGGGCTGGAGAAAACCTGCTGTGAGACCGTAGGCCTATAGCTGCCCTCTCTGGGTCTTGGTTTTTGCCATCTGGACAATGGAAGAGTATCTTCATGAGATGGGGTGAGGGTCAGGGTCTTCTCTAGCTATGTGCTTTCACAGTCTGAGTTTCAAGAACCCCTGAGGTCTAGAAATCTGGAGGCAGAGAGGGAGGAGAAGGCCCCATTGCTCAGTCAATTGCTCTAAATTGCAAAGAGCCCAGAGGTCCAGAAAGGAGCTTGCCAGAGTGGCCTTGGCCAACACTCTGTCTCCTGGGAGTCTGGCTTGGTGGGTCTGACCTAGGAGGTCTTCTGAGGGTATCTTCCCTTCTGTACCAGACATAGGCATCTGCCTCATAGGACAACCCTACAGCCAGTTCCTGGGACCAGAGGGTTCCTAGGATATGAGACTGCATGGGATGACCACTGCCACCTCCTACCAGGCTTATGAAAACAGCTTGACCCTTATCACGTGGTTACTATGACTTTCTCATGTTCCAGGTAAGAAAATCAGGCTGACCTGCTAGGGTCACAGCTACCTCATGTCAAGGCTAATCTTCAAATCCAGGCCTGAAGCATCAGAAGCTTGGCATTTGACACAGAACTGGTCGGTGGACCAAGAAACTGATACTAAGGCCTCAGTTTCTTCTACCTGAAAATGGAAATGCTGACTTAGATCATGTTTAAGACCTTTAGTAGCTAAAGAAAGGCACAGAGAGGTGAATGTATGAGAGTCAGCATCTGGCATTATGGGGTTTCTAGATCCAGCTGTGCCTGAAGTCCTCTTGGGCTATTTAGTAATAAAACCAATAAATACCCTCTTTTAGCCTTGTACTCCTAGCATTTGTCGGGAGTGGGATGGGGAGTAAGACAGGAGACTATGAGTTCAAGGTCAGCCTAGGTTACATAGTAAAACACTGTCTCAAACAAAACAAAACAAAACAAAACAAAAAGAGCTGGGGAGATAGTTCAGTTGGTAAAGTGCATAGACTTCAGTTTGATCACATGTAAAAATCCAGATGTGATGGTGCACACTTGTCTTCTCAATGCTAGGGAGGGAGAGACGGGCCAGCCAGCCTCACCTAATCCACGAACTCCAAGCCACTGAGAGTCACTATCTCAAAAACCAAAACAAAACGAAAAGCAAGGTGGATGACTCTTCTGAGGAACCTAGGCCTCCACACTCCTGTGCATTTGCGTGCGCATACACACACACACACACACACACACACACACACACACTCCCTCTTGCTAAGTCAGCTGAGCTCTGCCACTCACCAGCCACAGTCTTGGGTACCACAGTCTTGGGTACCTTCTAGCAGCTGTTCCTGTGCCCTTCCATTCAGGGATCCAGGGATATGTGTGCTAAGTAATTCATTCATTCATTCATTCATTCTGCAAACATTTATTAGCATGCACTATGTAATGGGTACTGCATGGGGGACAGTGGAAGTGATGAGCAACAAGATACAGCACAGGCCTCCAAGGACTTGCAATCCAGTCGGGAAGGCAGATAGGGGAACTTGTGAGTATAACGAAGGCTACAGAAGCCTGGAGAGAGGGGCTAGTTTGGGAGATCCTGAGAAGATGCAGTCGCCAAACAGGCTGGTCACCCTGGGAAAGGAAACAGTGAGTGGAGGGCCCAAGGAAGTCAAAGGCACAAGGGACTTAAGGGAGATGGGTGCCTGCCTGCTGTTGAGTCCTGAGTGAACCTGCTGTTTCTGAGGGGAGGAAGGTGTGGTCCCTTCCAAGGTCCCTGGTATTGGGGTCAGAGGCCTGCAAAGAGTGGTTGTAAGAGAAGTATGTCTGCTATGATTCTAGGGGGTGGTCAGCTCTAAGTGTGGGAAAGGGTGTCAGACAGACTTCCTTATAAAAATCTATGGAAGCTGGGTCTCCTCAATGAAGTGGGATGACTAGGGGTGGAGGTGTGTTCTCAGGCACCAACATGGTAGGTGGTATCATGTTACCATGTTAGAAGGTGGGACACTCCTGGGACTCTAGGAGATGAGCCCAGCATGGTGAGAGTGTGGGCTTGTAAGTCAAGGCAGAAAGGAAGCCAATACCAGGCAGTCACTATTGTGGGTGGACCCTGGAGCTCATGCCCGGAGACTCAGAGATAGTATGACAGGCTCAGCACTGGCACTAGAGGACAAGGATGCTGGACTCAGGGCCCCCACTGGATGAGGGCTGCTCCCTGAGGTGGAAGCCCCCTGCACTTCTGACTTGCCCCTCTAGCTAAGCCAACCTCAGCCAGGCAAATTGCCCTCAGGCAAGTGCATCCAGGGTTGGTCTACTGATGACCCTTGGGGTCATGAGTTCAGAACTAGGCAGAGCCCCAGAGCCCCAGGAGCATCCACCATATCCATCCATAGGCAGTGTGTGGACCTAGCTTCTCTGTACCTACAAAATGAGGCTGATGGTGGCACTTCCCTAAGGGAATTCATGAGGTTGTGAGATGCTCAACACTGGGCCCGAAAACTAACTCCACAAATGGTTGCTATTGTGATTGGTTTTTTTTTGGGGGGGGTGAAGGGGGTCTGGAGAGACAGTTCAGTGGTTCACAGCATGTACTGCTCTTACAGAGAATCAGAGTTAAGCTCCCAGCACCCATCTCAGGTGGCTCGCAACCACCTGTAACTCTAGCTCCTGGGTATCTGATGCTCTCTTCTGGACTCGTGGGCACTGCACTTACACATGCATATACCCACACATAGACACATATGTACACATAATTAAAGAAAACGTTGTGTGTGCATGTGTCTGTGCAGGTATGTGGACCTATGTGGATGTGTCGAGGCCTGAGGTGGACATGGGACATCCCCCTCAGTTGTGCTCCACCTCATTTTTGAGATAGGGTCTCTCACGAAACCTAGAGTTCATTGATTGCTTAGAACCACTGGCCAGCAAGCCCCAACAATGAAATTACAGACACTCATTATGATGCCCAGAATTTTACTTGGGTGCTAGGGATCTGAAGTCAGGTCCTTGTGCTTGCATGGCAGACACAACCCACTGAGCCACCTCCCAGCCCAGCTATCATGACTTCTAGGGGACTCTGAATAGCTCTGTGGGCTCCGGTGGGTGAGCAGGGATACTAGGGCTGGCAGGAGGGGAGAAGAGGCTGAGCAAGGGTAGACCAGGAAAGGCCTTGACTGTCAGCCCAGGTGATAAGGTCAAAAGAGCGTGACTGAGGGGTAGGGCAAATGGAGAGGTAGGGGTTCATGAGGGCGCCTTCCTGGCTTGCTCATTCCTTAATCTAGGCCAGGTGCTCATTCAGTCATTTACACAGACCATTCCATGACTTCTCTGGACCAAGCACTTTTCTGAAAGATGAGCTTTGACTAGCAAAGAGCTCTTGGTGCAGGCAGGGAGATAATGGTTGAGCAGAAATATTGGCAGGTTGGGTAAAAGTCATCAGAGCAGCCATCAGAAGAGAGAGAGAGAGACAGAGAGAGACAGAGAAAGACACAGAGAGAAGTTGAGGGAACCTGGGTAGAGAGCAAGGCGATGCTTCGGGAAAGTGGGCATTTAGGATCTAGGCTTTATGGAAAAGATGAAGACATGACAGGAGGTGAGAGGACAAGGCCAGCCTTGGCATGGGCAGAACAGTAGGCGCTCACAGGGACTGCTGAGGGACGGCTGGGGCCAGTGTCCAAGGCTCCACTATGCAGGCCTGGCTGTGGAGCCCTTCTAGGCTCATTCTTATCTGGCCTGGCCCAGTTTTAGGCCTATTTGAGTTTCAAAGTCAGATGTACACGATATAGGGAAGAAAAACCAAAAGTGCCTGCACTGGTCTTTAACTGCTGAGTAACAAACAGCCCCAGACTTAGCATCTGAAACAAGCATTATTTCCCAGGTTCTGTAGGTCAGGGATCTAGGCAGCCTAACTGGGTGATTGGGTCCTGGTTCAAGGTCTTGCATTAAACTATGGCTCAAAGTGACACTCACTGGAAGGCTCACCTTGAGGAGGATATACCTCAAAACCCACTCTTTTGGGTATGGACAGACCTCAGTTCCTCACTAGTTACTAACCAGAGACACCAGCTCCCCACCCCATGGCTACTCCCCAGGACTTCTCCATCACGGCTTCCCCTGGAGTGAGAGTGTCTTCCACGACGCCCCAGCCATGGACTTCACAGCAAGCATTCAGACTTGGGTGGGCAGGGAAGCTCCAGGACCTGAGGGACAGGCCCCTGAAGGTCAGGGGTGTCCATGCCCACATGAGAAGCACAGAGAAGGTGAGAACACACAAAACTAGCAAAAGACCCAAGAGAACCCATGGTGTTTCCAAAAATGAGATGATTTGGAAACAGTTACTAACATCAAGGCCATCTGGGGCCAGGGAGGTGGCTCAGTCAGAAAAGTATCTGCTACACAAGAATGAGGACTTGAGTTTGGGTCCCCAGCACCCACATAAAAGCCAGACATGGCAGCAGACATCTGTCACCCCAGCACTAGAGTGGGTGGTGGAGACAGGCAGATCTCTGGAACTCACTGGACAGCCAACCTAGCTGAATCAGTAAGCTCTGGGTTCAGTAAGAGACTCTGCTTCCAAAACGACATGGAGAGGGGTGGGAGGGCTGGCTCAGTGGTTAAGAGCACTGGCTGCTCTTCCAGAAGACCTCTGTTTGGTTCCCAGCCACCTACATGACAGCTAAGAACCATTCGTAACTCCAGTTCCAGGGGATTCAATGCCCGCTTCTAGCCTCTGTGGGCATTGCATGCATGGGTGCATTTACATACATACAGACACAACACTCATAAATATAAAAATAAAAATAAATAAATCCAAAAATAAGAAAATAATTTTTAAAAATAAATAAATTAAGGTGGAGAGTGATCAAGGAAGACATTCAGTCTTGACCTCTGACCTCCATATGCATATACCCACGTGTGTGTGTGGATCAGCACACACATACACACACATACACACACTATCTGGACCCTTTGACCATCCTTCACACTTCTCAGAATTTCTTCTACAAATACAAGAAGCCTCCTAAATATTCATCCTGGCTCAGCAGTTAAAAGCACATACTGCTTTTGCAGAGGACTGGAGTTTTGTTCCCAGCATTCACACTGGGTGATTGACAACTGCAACTCCAGCTCTAAGGGATCTGACACCTTCTTTGGCCTCTGAGGGCACCCACACATGTGTGTACACACATACACATAAATAAAAATAATTTTTTAAAAAGGAGACAAGAGGGGCTAGAGAGATGGCTCAGCAATTACAAGTACTTGCTGCTCTTCCAGAGGATCCAAATTCAGTTCCTAGAACCCACATGGCAGCTCACAACTGCCTAGAACTCCAGTTCCAGGGGATCCGTCACCTCTGGTCTCCACAGGCACCATGGGTTCTCTTGGGTCTTTTGCTAGTTTTGTGTATTCTCACCTTCTCTGTGCTTCTCACGTGGGCATGGACATCACTGACCTTCAGGGACCTGTCCCTCAGGTCCTGGAGCTTCCCTGCCCACCCAAGTCTGAATGCTTGCTGTGAAGTCCATTGCCGGGATGTCGTGGCAGGCAGGAGTATGCCAGATCAGTTCTTTCACATACAAGTGTACATACCCCTCCCCACATATACATAATTAAAAATAATAAAAATAAATTCCTTTTTGAAAAAGAGAAAAAACTCAGGCTGTGGAATCTTGACTGTGATGGAGAGAAAGGGTTATTTGTGTATATCTGTTTGCAAAGGGTGGGAATTCTCAGACAAGAATAAACAATGGGTTATTATTGGTGAAAGGGGCCTAGGAGCCCAGGGGTTAGAGGGAGAATTCTCAATTCTCTGGCCTCTGTAATAACTATTTAACCATGTACACAATTGCTTTTGTAATAGACTTAAGCTATTTTTCAAAGGAAAGAGAGTGAATCTGGAAACCCAGGTCACAGGAAATGACACACATGCCCTGTCACCCGACCATGCTATTCTGAGCAATTAGCAGGGGCAGTTTTGACCAGCCCAGAGTTGTCACTGAGAAAGCTGGTTTGGTTTCATGAGACAGTGTTCCCTAATGTGTTTCTGGTTTGTGATTTATAATTACTCTGAAAATTAGTTCTTTTATGTCACTCTAAATTGTCATAGTAACCATTGGTCAAAAGCATTGAAAATGGAATCTGGGCAAATATATAAATTACCAGATGATACCAGACCTGACATCATCCCCAGGGCCACCTCCAGGGCTCTAAGGAGCAAGTCCAACCCTCAGCGCCCCACCCACCCCCAAGGCTCCTAGACTCCTTTTTGCTCCACACAAGCAGCAGTGTAAGAATACTGAATGGAGCAGGGCGTGGTGGTGCATGCCTTTAGTCCCAGCACTCAGGAGGCAGAGGCAGGCGGATCTCTGTGAGTTCAAGGCCAGCCTGGTCTACATAGTGAGTTCCAGGACAGCTGGGGCTACAGGGAGACCCTGTCTCAAAAAGACAAAAAAAACGAAAAAAAAAGAAAGAAATAGTCACAGAAAGGTGGTGTCATTTTTCCAACGTTCATATAGCCAGGATCAGGCTGAGCTCAAAATTGAAATCCAATTCTCCCCCAAGAGGGTAGATATGGGTGGGACACACATACAGGGTTGGAATGGGGTCAAATCTAAAGCTGGGGACCACAGGAGCCAGAGAAGTTTCTATCCCGAATCTTCTCATCTCTGTTTAAGATGATCTTAAGGACTCTTTCAAGACCTCCATGGTCATTGCTCTCCAGAAAATATTGTCTGGTTTTCTAGTCCATGGGCATTCTTCATTCATTCATTCATTCATTCATTCAGTCAGTCAGTCAGTCAGTCAGTAGGTCAGCAGCCAGTCAGCCAGTCAGTCAGTCAGTCAACAAATTCATGTGGCAGAAGTTAAGTCTAGAGATGACAAGTCACATCTGGGACCAGAGGAAGCTCAGGGAACACAAAAGAAATATCCAAGCAACCTGGGGTGGGGGTTAAGTTCAAAGAAGAGATCCAGGTGCCCCAACCAACTCTGAGGACAGCACACAATGAGATAAAAGGATAGAAAGTAACAGAAACCTGGGCTAAAGGGACATTCCAAACAAAGGAAAGAGCATGTGCCAAGGCCAGGGGATGGAGATGAAGAAAGAGGCTGTCTGAATGCCCCCTGCCAATTCCCCAATGTGGAGAATTGGAGAAGTGTGGAGCACACAGGCAGGTTCCTAAGTATCAGTGGACTGAATAGAACCAGGCATATCCAAGGAGCAGCCAGCAATCTAGGACAGTCGGGTGACAGCCTGTCACAAAGGGGCCACCTCATTGTCCCTGTCTGAGCCTTTCCCTGACTGTATTACACTGGGAATTGCTGAGAATTATGTGCAAGGCAACCTTGTGCTTTCCCTATACATGCTGTATGCACTGTCCTCCCCATTGCTAGCTGATGTCACCTGCCACCGGCCACCAGCGAGCAGGCTCTGCTTTCTTGCCCCTGCCCTGATTGCATCCTGCAAATATACCTCCAGTGGTTGGCTTGGAAAGCAGGCTGGACAGGCTTTCTGCCTAGCAGCAGGCAGCTCAGTGAACAGAGAAGCAGAGGCCATGCAGGGTGATACATACCCACCCCGGCTCAGTGCGCCAGACCTGAGCACAGGTTGCATGCCAAGCAGAACACCTACAGGCCTTTTCTGGCCTCTCTTAGAGCAGGTCCCTCCTCTTCCCTTCCAGAAGTTCTGGTACCAGCAGGGGTTCAACCTGGTTTTCCAGGGGTCTCTCTGTCCACTCTCTGACCCATGTCCCATCTTTGCAACACCACCAGGCCCACAAGTCCCCCCCGACTCCCCTGGAGACCACAGTCCCCACAGGAGAAAGAGGCAGGGTCACATGCGCTCCCATCCAACCTAATGCCAGGCCCTGGAGAGGGGCTGAGTTCATTGCCCCCTGTCCCCACCTCTGCCAGGGCTGCTACTTCTGCAGCTCACCATGATTCACAACCCACTTCAAGACCCATAGCCTACACACCAGTTAAAGCATCAGTCATGTGGCAGAGCTCTGGAGGACTGGCAGGGACAAAGATGAGGAAGGCCAGGCTGAGGTAGCTCTGCCAGTTCTGGACTGGCTGAAACCAGTACAGGTAGTCCTAGGGAAGAAGAGCTAAGACCCTATTACTGTCCTCTAGCCCACCTGAGAGCTCAGAAGATCCTTCACCACCACCACCACCACACACCCACCATTTCGAACTCTTCTCAGCTAGAAAACCAGAGGGTCTCTCCACCTAACCCCCACCCAACTCCTGCCTGAACTGATGTGGGTACCTCAGTTTCCCCTTGCACTACAGTGTATATTCCAAGTAAAAAAGAGCTGAAATCTTGTCTGCACTGAGCACCCTAGGCCCTGATAGTAAGTTAATTGTGATAGAAATGAAATAAATAATCTTTTATAATGGGAATCAAAATAAATAACACCCCCAAAATAACACATTATGCTGTAAGGATAACAATGCCTGAAGAGCTACAGAGAGCTGTCACCCATGCTCAGCAAATGCTGTTCTCAGATCAGTCATTTATTCAAATAGCATCTGATGGCATCGTCTCTGGGCCCAGTCCCTGGGCTGGATGTCAGGCACCCAACATGAGGCTGGTTTGGTACACCCAGGAGCTCACAGTGCTTGTTTTTGACTAGATTGTTAAGGTTTGTCTTCTCTACATGATGCCTCATTTTTCGAGCCTTAAAGTCGTTTTGGCCTTAAAAAATATGAAAGGTACACAAAAGACAGAGCTGGGTGAGAGAGCAGGAAGGAGGTACGACAACCCCAGGCCCTGTCCTTGAGGAATGTCCTGCCCCACAGAGCAGACAGACAACATCCTTTCCCATCCTGTTCTTGCTAGCTGTCCTTATATGCAGAGCAAGGTCTCCCTGGAGTGGTCTCCTCAGTCTTCCTTTGTCTGGTGCTTTTGGGAAGCCCTCCCACCCCAACCTACTGGCTATGAAAAGACGATTATCACTGGTAATCACCATGCTGTCCCAGCCAGGTCTCAGAATAGCCAATCAGGGTCCTCCATCAGCCTAGCTACAGACTGGTAGGGCAGGGACATGGGCCCTAGCAGTCCAACCTGAGGTTTCTATGGAGACCTTGGAGAGAGAGGCTTTTAGGAGAACTGTTACTTGAGCCAACAAATGAAGTCTTCCTCACCCCAGTTGAGGTTGTAACCTAGAGTCTTCTCCAAACTTCCCATGTTGGACCACCTAGTTATTCAAAACTTTGGTTGTTGCTGTTTTTCAATGGAGATGCTCTTAGAAACAGGTTGCAGGGGACTAAACAGATGACTCTGGTTAAGAACACTTGCTACTCTTACAAAGAACTCCAGTATGGTTCCCAATATCCATGTTAGGCAGCTCATAATTGTCTGTAGCTCCATCTCCAGGGGATCTGATGCCTTCTTCTGGACTCCATGGGTACCTGCACTCACAGGCATGTATGTGTGCTCACAAACACATACATAAAAAGTAAAATAAATCTTTTAAAAATTAAAATTACAGGCTGGGCATGATGGAGCATGTTTTTACTCCCAGCGCTGGGGAGGCAGAGGCAGACGGATCTCTGTGAGTTCAAAGCCAGCCTGGTCTACATAGTGAGTTCCAGGTCAGCTACAGGGAGACCCTGTCTCAAAAATAACAACAACAAAAATGAAAGGTACAAACTTTCAGGTGAAAGGTGATATCACCCTTTTCTGTTCACTTGTGCTTTGTGTATTGTTTCTATGATGATGGTGTTACTGTCGTGATAAGAAAGAAATTAGTAGATGCTCCAAAATGAACAATTCACCATGATGTTGAGATGTGATAATGAGTGACAGGAGCCAGAGTCAGATGTTCATACTGTCTGAGTCCTGTCTATGAGGCTCAAGGCAGGCAGAAAGTGGTGCTGTGGTGCTGGGGGAGCTCAGGAGTAGTCACCATAGTGATGTGACCTGGGCAGGTCCCAGAAACTTCTGGGCTGATGGAAGCAGTGATTGCCTCCTAGGAACTGACCCCATGAGGAGGTATGTGTATCTCACTCAGTGCATGTTTGCGTCAGTCAGCACCCACCACTGAGGAAGTGCTGGGGAGCATTTATGAAGAGGAAAGCGCTGTTTCTGTTCCCAGTTTGGGACTTTTCAGTACACGATTGGCAGACCCATTGCCTTCAGGCATCTGGTGGGGTGGTGCCTGGTCACAACAGGAAAAAACAGGAAGAGACTGGGCTCCACAGTCCCCAACAACAGCACTCTAGTAGCCCAAAGCCCTCTCCAGGCCCATCTCTCAAAGGTCTAGAACCTCCCAATAGTGTCAAAGACTGAAGACCAGGCTTCCCACATGTGAGCCTTGGGCAGACATTCCAGATCCAAACAGGGCAGTGATACACCAATAAAAACATTTAATAGTGGGGCTGGGGAGGGGGCTGGGTGTGTGAAGTGCCCACCATGCAAGCAGGAGGATGGCATTCAGATCCCAGCACCCATATGGAAGCTGGGCCTAGGGCTGCATATGTGTAACCCCAATGTTGAGGAGGTGGAGACAGACAGGAGATCTCTGGAGCTAATTGACCAGCAAATCCAGCCAACTAGGTGAGCTCCAAGTTCAGTAAGAGACCCTGTCTCCAAATATAAGGTGGAGCCAGGCATGGTGATTCATGCCTTTAATCCCAGCACTCAGGAGGCAGAAGCAGGAGGATCTCTCTGAGATTGAGGCCAGCCTGGCCTACATAGTGAATTCCAGGCCAGCTAGGGTTATACAGGGAGACCCTGTCTCAAAAAGATAAAAAATGATAAAGTAAAGCATGATAGAGGAAAAATACCAGATGTTGACTTCTTAGCCTCCAGACACACATGCAGATGATGTGCACACACATGAACAAATACATATACACAAAAGTATTTTAAAAGAACAATTTATATTCCTATCTGGGGGTAACTGCTACCTCTATAAGCCTCTTCCCTTGGTCTACTGGCCACTCAAGTTATATGAAAGGCAAATCTTTCTGATAGCCTTCAATGCAATAACTTAAAAGTTTCCATTAAACATTAAAATAATGACAATGTCACAGCATCTCTATCCTTCTGTGGCCACCTCTGCTAAGCCTTCTTCCACTGGAAATTCCTTAGGGGTTCAGGCTACCCCATGATCTGTCTCAGAGCAGACACACATTAGGGTCTGAGAAATCCAAGAGCCAATTCCTTCTAGCACAAAGAGTGTGGCATTTGGAAGAGAAAAATCTAGCTTTCCCAGTAGAAGTGGTTTCTGATATTAGTGGGTGAAACCTCCTCATGGATTGATACCCCTTTCCACAGGACTAATTATAGATTTATTAATATTTATGGGCCTCTTGTCACAGCCGATAGCTCTTGTTGAAGGACATTAAGTCTTATCTCCCTCCCTCCAGGAAGGGGCCTTGGAAGCCAGCTCTAATTGGGTGACCTGCAATCAAGATAGAAAGGAGAAATGACAATAGCTTGCCTATTGCCATATATTAAAATACGGTCCTCCCTGCTCAATGATTATCTTTAGAATTAATAGTCTTGCTAGTCCAGGTTTGGGTCCTAATAGCAGGAAACCGTATTAAATACTTTGCTAAGAGCAATCAGCTTTTGGATAAAGCTAATGGCCCTGGTCCTGGCTATTTCTCATGCTGAGTGCTCTGTTTTCCTACCCTAGCGGAAGGCCACTTTGTCCACATCACTTGTCATCTGAAATCAACATCACCTGGCGCTGTCTCTTGATGGGGTACACCACTGCCTCTCCCATCCCCATCCAATTGATCATAGATGTTCCAACAGGACTAGTCCTTGAAAGATATGATTCTTGCCTTGCCATGCCCCTACTTTATGATTGTTAATGGCTCCCTGTTACCTGTGGTATGAACCAGCAACTAGCTCACTGAAGTCTCAACTGCTCCACACCTCATACCCTTCAAAGACCTACTTCTTTGGCCATGTTGAGCAATTCCTGTCTGTTTGAAGGGTATATTCACAGAGTCAGAGAAATAACACAACATTGTTTGAGAATTGGACTTCCTGAGTCAGATCCTAGCACTGTGACTTTCTAGCTGTTTGACCTTGTCAAGGATGCTCAAGGACTTTGAGCCTACAAAAGAGGTAATCATATGCTGCCTTCATATGGCTTGCAGTAGGGATTATGTGTGGCACAGGGGACACAAAGCCATGCCCAGGAAGCATGTCCCAGGATTGGTGCCCAGCAAGCACCTCTCCATGACTGTGCATCTAGCTCTCTTGAAAGAGCAGCATTTGACTTTCAGAGCTCAGGTAGTTAAGAAACCAAATGAGGGCATTGGTGAGCTTGTACGCATGTCTTGATCTGTATTACTTAAGGAAGGGAAGGTTCATTTGAGCTCTCAAAGGTATAATCCATCATGGCTGGAAGGCATGGTGGCAGAAGCGTGAGGCAGCTGGTCACATTGCATCAGCAGTCACAAGAAAGAGAGATGGAGGCCAGTTCTCAGCTTCCCAGTCCATGGAATGGAGCTGCTCACATTTAGGGTGGGTCTTCCCACCTCAGTTAATCTCAGACAGTCATGCCCACAGGTTTGTTTCCATGGTGATTCCAAATCCTATCAAGTTCGCCATCAACGTTAACCATCACATGATCTCTCTGAGGCTCAGTTTCTTCATCCATGAAAAGGGAACAGCGCTTCCTAGTACCACTATCATGAACTTTACATGAGACCATGCATATGAGACAGAGGGTCTGGCATGAAGCAAATATTCACAAACATCAGCTCACATGTTGCAGCATCACATGATTGAACCTGCCCTTTCAGAAACTCCTCCCACCTCCATCTCTATCTGGGTCTGCCTTATGATGACTTGACGCATGTCATTTGGGTGCTTCTGTCTCTCCTCTCTGCCACCATAGACTGGGCTCTAGGGGCTCAGGGGCTGAGCCAAAGCCCTGGATGGTAAGCATGAAGCTTGGAACAGAGCAGATGCCCAAATGTTGGCTCAATAGGACAGCCATCCCAGGTGACGAGTAGGAAACACTCACTGTGCACCAGGCCCTGTAGTGGGCACTTTATAGTGATTAACTCACATCAACCTGGAGTTGCTAAGAGTCCGTTGCCCAGTGCACACAAGGAACTAGAGAGGATAGTTCTTCCTAAGTCTGTCTCAGGCAGCTCCAGCAGGTACAGTGGTGACTTTCTTTCCCCAAGGTGGAACTGGTACTTGCTGTGTCCCCTCTGTGCAATGCTCTCCTTAAGATCATCTCCTTAAATTGGCCATTGGAATGCTCATGGAATAGTGATGACTACTGAGACTCAGAGACATGAAGTGACTTATGCGTGGTCACAGAGCAGATAAGCAGAGGTGCTGGAATTTGAACACAGTCCAGAGGCTCTGATTCCTATGGAACTGTGGACTCGGTGAGAGGGATGAATTCTGTGCTACAGTTCTTGCTGACTTCTGTACCTTGTTCCAAAGTACTCTGACTCTGTTCTATGTCCTCTGGCCCTTTGTCTGGGAAGAAGGCCC
Organism: Nannospalax galili; assembly: GCF_000622305.1. Classification (NCBI taxonomy): domain Eukaryota; kingdom Metazoa; phylum Chordata; class Mammalia; order Rodentia; family Spalacidae; genus Nannospalax; species Nannospalax galili. The sequence goes on from NW_008357924.1 coordinate 375,281, forward strand.
ACTCTGAGCTCTTTTCTTTGCCTTTCAAATCTCACTCCCAGTCATGACTGGGGTCTAATTTTAACAGTCACAGGTTTCCCTTCTTGGGGTCCAGACCTTTTACTGTCCAACTCTAACCCTGGTTCCCTTGGGTGAGGGCCTGAGCACACCAATTTTCCTTTCTTGAGCTGCAAACACACATCTGGGTTGGGAGGCTGAGGGTGGAATCCTCCCTCTTGGGAACCACTGTAACTATGCACTGTGGGGAAGGAGGAGGAGCGATCTGCCTGCTTGAAGTAGGCCTGCCTGGTGCAGACCTGGAAAGAGTGAGTGAACCAGTGAGCTGAAAAGGTGTGCCAACACCTTGGGGGCCACAGACCGGGAAGCCCAGGCAGACTAAGTAGTCTGTGCATCTCTAACAAAGTACAGGCATGGAGCTTGTAGGATGCAACACCAGAATTAAATCTAGTGAAACAAATCCAGGGGTTTGGGCCTGTGATTTCAGATGCACAGGATCTGGGGCTCACTCTTCCATGTAGACAGGTTGAAGTACAGCAGTGTGAACAGCACCCAGACCCCAAGAAGAGCCAATATCTCCTCCTGCTCCCAGCACCTGTAACCAAGACAGCTATGCTGTGGCTTGCAGACAGGTGCCATAGCCCACTCGCCATGCCGGGGGCAGCCATGACAGCTGCTCTGATTGCCTCCCATGAGGGAAAACACATCTGAGAATAGACTGATGAGGCTGTCTCCAGACAGGCATCAGTGAGGAAGAGGGGGCAGATGACAGGCTGTCGTTACAACACACACCCTGCCCATCTCCCGGGCGCCATCCAACAGGAGGCTCTTAATCATCAGAGAGCCTTGGAGGACCTCTCTGTGGCCCCCTGACCTCACTGAAACATGTATATGCACAATCATGACTTAAACAGACCAGAGAGCTAATTATGACTGAATGACAAGTGTAGACATATGCAGTCTCCAACAGGGAGAGCATGTAACTGATGCATGTGCTCTGGTGATAAGCTGCCCAAACAAGACTATGGGTTTGTACATATGCCAATCTTCAACACAAAAGGCACAGATGTGCATGCATTCACATACTAATTCCTACACACTCATGAACTCATTTGCAGATGCACAAACAGTAGATAGTATCTATATCTGGGCTCTTTCAAGCATCTAAGAAGGTAGTTCAGGTGGGACAGCAGGAATGTCAGGGAGAGGCAGGATGAGGAAAGTGTGTGAGTGAGTGAGTGAGTGAGTGAGTGAGTGAGTTACCACAGGCGTCCTTGTGGCTCTGACCTGCATAGCATCTGCTGAGAGGACCTGTGGGACACACTTCAGATTTGTGCCACTGAATGAAATGATGTGTTGTACCTTATACCATAGTGGTGTAAAACTAGACGTCAATAGCAAGGGAAAGCACAGAAATGATGCAAATGCTTAGAGACATAACAATACACTCTGGAAAGACCAGTGAGTTCTAAATGAAATCAAGAGGGGATTAAAAATTCCTAGAACCAAATGAAACCGAAAGGGCAACTTGCCAGAAGCTTTGGCATCTAGCTAAGGCAGTTCTAAGAGGAAAGTTATTAGCTATATGTGTTCACACTTAAAAAAAATCAGCAGTATCTCAAATAAATAACCTAATGATACAACTCAAGGACTTAAAAAAAGAACAAGCCAAACCCAAAAGCAGTAGATGCCAAGAAATAATCAAGACTGATGGGCTGGAGAGATGGCTGGAGAGATGTTCCAGGGGGTCTGATGCCTTCTTCTGGCCTCCACAGCATTCCATGCACATGAGCACTCAAATAAAATAAAAATAAATAGAAAAAAATTAAGATTGGGGCAGAAATTGGTGAAATGGAGACTAAAAAAACAACACATTCAAGCAATCAAAAAATTGGTTCTTTTGAAAGATAAACAAGCTTGACAAACCCCTCATCAAACTAACCAAAAGACAGAGAAGACTCAAATTAATAAAATTAGGGATGAAAAAGAAGTTACAATAGACTAATGGAATCCAGAAGATCATTACGGGAGTGACTTCAGGGAATGCCTTGTTACAAATGGGAATATTACCTAATCTTGTAACCAAAGTTAATCTTATGTTTTGAGATCATTTAACACTATCTCAGCTTGTTTACAATGCAAACAATCTTACTAGACCTGGAATTCCTCTTACAACCTAAACATATAGCTTTAATCCTTTATGACTTCCTTGCCCCAACCCAGAATAGTGTGTGTGTGTGTGTGTGTGCATGTGTGTGTGTGCTGTAAAGACATCAGCACTAAAAGTAGCAGATATCATTGAAAGCAATGAAGTATCTTATTGTGTTGCAATCAACAGGTGGGATTAGACTGATAAGAGCTGTTTATGGTTGTGTGTGCTGCTCTGGGTTAGTAGGGGTCAGAAAGGGAAAAATCCTTCTCTGTTAAGACAAGATCCTCATTTCTTTCCCATATCATGCTGGGTATATTGTTTCAATAAATAGAGAACAAGTCCTTTTTTGGGGAACAGTTCTGAGAGAATTCAGGAGGAGGAACAGGGTCTTAGAACAGATTGGACTCACTCTTGGTCTCAATGGGCACCAAGGGTCAGTCTGTCTGTTCAGGCATCACCATATTGTGGCATATCTCCCCCAGAGGTCATTAGGGAACGCTTTGAAAATTTATATTTTAAAACATTGGAAAATTTAGAAGAAATGGGTAAGTTCCTAGACACATATGACCTACTGCAATTAAACAAAGAGAATTAAACAACTTAAACAGACTCATAATAGGTAGAGACTGAAGCAGAAATAAACTCTCCCAGCCAGGCAGGAGAGATAGCTCAGTAGACAAAGACTGACAGACTGACTTTGATTTCTGGGTCCATATGATGGAAGGAGAGAACCAACTCCCCCCAAGTTATCCTCTGATTTCACATGCACACTGTGTCATGCACATACCACCCAACAAGAACACACACAAAATAAATAAATAATAAATAAATGTGAAAAAAAAGTTTCCCAACAATGAAAAACCCAGGACTGGATGGATTTACTGTTGAATTCTATAAAACTTTTTTTGAGACAAAGTCTCACTGTGTAGCACTCACTGTGCAGACCAGGCTGGCCTCAAACTTACAGAGATCTGCATGCCTCTTCCTCCTGAATGTTGGTATTAAAGGCAAGCACCACCATGTCCAGTCTCTTACAAGCTTTTGAAAAAGAGCTAATAGCAATAACTACCCAAGCTGTTACACAATGTAGAAGGAGAAGGAACACTACCAAACTCATTCTGTAAAGCCAAGGTTATCCTGATACCAAACCACAAAAGGACACAAGTAAAACAGGGAACTATAGACTGACCTCTCCAATGAACACAGACATAAATAAAAATCTTTCAAATTGTGCTTAATTGAACACAGTAAGATAATCATACACCATAACTAAGTTAGTGTTAACCCAGGAATGCAAGGTTAGTTTAACATATACAAATCAGTAAATAAATGATTCATTAAATCATAATAGACTTAAGGACATAAATAGACTTAAGGACAGAAATCACATGATCATCTCAATAGATACAGAAAAGGCCTTTGAGAAAGTTCAGTATTGCTTCCTGATAAAAGTCCCTAAAGAAACTAGGAAGGTAAGGAACACTTCTCAATAGAACAAAGGTTATACACAACAAACCCACAGGCAACATTACACTAAGTAGGGAAATATTGAAAGCATTTCCTTTAAAATCAGGAACAGAAAGAAGCATGCCAACTCTTACTGCCCTTAACTCAAATAGAACTTGAAGTCTTAGTCACAGCAATAAGACAAAAAGTGAAATAAAAGACACAAATATAAATGGAAGGAGGAGGTCAAATTATTCTTATTCCAGATATGATGATTCTACACTTAAAAGACCTTAGACTCCATCAGAAAATTATTAGATCTGATAAATACTATCAGTAAAGAATCAGAATACAAAAATCAACATACAGAAATCAGTAGTCTTTCTACATAATAACAATGCCAAGAAAGAAATTGGGGGATAATCACTTTTACAACAGCTTCAATAAAATAAAATACCCAGGAAGTGAAGGACCTCTACAGTGAAAATGTCAAGATAATGAAGAAAGAAATAGAAGATACTAGAAGATGGAAAGACCTCCCATGCTCATAAATAAGAAGAACTAATATTGTGAAAATGGCTATATTGCTGGAAGCAATCTACCGTCTCAGTGTAATCCCCACTGAAATCTCAATAACACTCTTCACAGAACTAGATAAAGATGGTTCTAAAATTCATAAAGCACAAAAGACTTTGGACAGTCAAAGCAGTTTTAAGCAGAAAGCAATGCTGGAGGCATCACAATATCTGATCTCAAATTACACTACAGAGTCATAGTGACAAAACCAGACTGGTACTGGCACGGAAATTGGCCTGTGAATCAATGGAATAGAATAGAGGACCCAGAAATAAACCCACAAAACTACAGATGCCTGATTTTCAACAAAGGTGTTAAAGCCATGTTGGAAACAAGGCAACTTCTTCAATAAATGGTGCTGGAAAAACAAGATCCATATCTCTTACCCTGCACAAAGACCCGTTGCAAAATGGATCAGAGATCTGAATGTAAGACCTGAAACTTAGAAACTTCTGGAAGAAAAAAAAATAAGGAAAACATTTCAAGATGATATAGGCATGTTCTGGATAGCTTTAGTTGTCAACTTGACACACCTGACTAGAAGGAGCTTCAGTTGAAGAACTGCCTCATGTCCTGTGGCCATGTCTATTGGGAGGATTTTCTTGATCGTCGAGTGATGTGGAAGGGCCCAGTCCATTGTTGGCAGTGCCACCCCTGGGCAGGTTGTTTGGTATTGATAATAGAGCAGGCTGAACATGGGAGCAAGGCAGTAAGCAACGTTCCTCCTTGGCCAGTGCTTCAGCTCCTGCCTCCAGGTTCCTGCCCTAAGTTCCTACCTTGGACTCCCTCAGTGATTTCTTCAAAAGAAGAAATAAATATGACCAATATGACCAATTGGTCAAATATGACCAATAAATATTTGAAAAAGTGCTCCACATGCTTAACCATCAGGGAAATACAAATTAAAGCTACTTTGAGATTCTATCTCACTCCAATCAAAATGGCTATCATCAAGAGATGGTTGTGACAGCAAAGTTGGTGAGGATGTGGGAAAGACAATACATACTCTGTGGCCTCTATGGAAAATAGTATGGGAGTCCCTCAAAAAAACTAAAAATAGAACTTCCATACAACCCAGCTATACCACTTCTGGGTATTTACCCAAAGTCAACATATCACAGAAATACTTCCTGGTCCATGATTTATCGCTGCACTGTTCACAATAGTCAGGAAATGGAACCAGCTTAGATGTCCATCAACAGATGAATAGGTAAAGAAAATGTGCTGCATATACACAATGGAATTTTGTGCAGCCACAAAGAGAAATGAAATCATGACATTTAGAAGAAAAGGAATATGACTGACCAAATAAGCCGAGGTCAGAAGGACAATTACTGCAGGTTTTCTTTCCTATGAAAGCTCTAGACTTAAATCTGTGTGTGCTTTCATGTGTGTGTATTTCCACATGTGCTTCTGAGTGTGTTTGGGAGGGGTGGTTGTACATGTACATATGTATATTTACGTGTGCATGTGTGTTGTGTGTATATTTGGTTTTGAATATGTATTTATGTGTATCTGTGTGTGTGTCTGTGTGTGTCTGTGTGTGTCTGTGTGCGTGTGTGTGTGTGTGTGTGTCCCCTAATTTGGTTACTCTGTTGCTGTGATAAAACATCGACCAAAACCAGTTTGGAGAGGAAAGAGTTTATTTCATCTTACAACTCTCAGGTCACAATCCATCACTAGCAGCAGTCAAGGCAGGAACTCAAGGCAGGAAGCAGAAGGCAGGAGCCGAAGCTCAGACCATGGAGGAGCACTGCTTAGTGGCTTGCTGCCCTGGCTTGCTCTTTCTTTGTTTTTTTGTTTTGTTTTGTTTTGTTTTTTGAGGCAAGGTCTCACTGTGTAGCCCTGGCTGGCTTGGAGCTCACTATATAGAGCAGGTTGGCCTTAAACTCACAGAGATCTGCCTGTATCTGCCTCCTGAGCACTGGGATCAAAGGCATGAGCCACTACACCTGGATCTTATACAACCTGGGCCCAACGCACCCAGGGATGGCACCTCTCACAGTGGGCTGGGCTGTTCTAGATCAATTAGCAATCAAGAAGAGGCACAGACATCTCCACAGGCCAGTCTAATAGAAGAAATTCCTCAGTTGAAGTTCCCTCTTCCCAGATGACGCTGGTTTGTGTCAAGCTGACAAAAACTAACCAGTATAACTGGCCCCTTGTCAACTGACACCTAAACAAACCAATATTAAACCATAACCTTTCCTTTCTTGTTCATTCCCAAGATCTCACACTGATATAAAACACAGTCCAACTTTAAAAGTCCCACAGTCTTTGAAAATTTCATCCCTTTAAAGTTCAATGTCTCTTTAAAATAATCCAAAGTTTCTTAACTGTGGGATCCTATAAAATAAAAAATAAGTTATATACCTTCTTATTCTAAGAGGGAAGAAACAGGGCACAGTTACAATCAGATCAAAGCAAAATAAAAAATTTAACAGTGTAAATAGCTTATTAAGGTGTTGTCTGGAACTCACTCATGATCTTCTGGGCTCCAATGGGCTTGGGCAGTCCCACCTCGCTGCCTCTGCCATCCACAGCACACACAGCTTGTCTAGTAGGCTCAGGCCAGTTCCACTCCACACCTGCCACTGTCCTTAGTGATCATCCCACAGTCCTGGCATCTTCAATATCATAGACTCTCTACTGCAACTGAGGCTGCACCTTCACCTATGGCCTCTCCTGGACTCTCACTGTGCCAAGCCTCAGCTTCTCTCCATGGACCTTTCAATCCTGCAGCTTTCTCGTCACCGAAACCAGTACCACATGGGAGACTCTTAGATATTACCAAGTTCTGCTTCTAGCTTGAGATGTAGCCCTAGTCCTTGTGTATCATAGTGTCTGTGTGCCGACCACGAGGAAATACTTCCCAGAAACTTTTGCCTCCATGGTGCTGTTCTCATTAATCACAGATGATTCTTCAACCCCAGCTGACTAACTTCCATTATCCCAGTAAAACACAAAAGGTTTCATTTCCACAGATTAAACTGTATAACACACATGATCCTGATAGAGCCTTTGAGGGACTCAAACATCCCTTTGAAACTTCACAGCCAGGCCTCCATCATCTACGTTTCTCTCAATTCATTTCCATGATCCCACAACAGCTCATTAATTTCTGAGCACTCAATGGTTTTTTTCAACCCAAACCTCCAAAATTCTCTACCTTCCTCCCCACCCCCTTCCTCCCCTCCCCCCCAAAAAGATCCCAATATTGTCAGGTCTATCACAGCAAGATGTTAACATTCCTAGTACCAACTTCTGTCCTAGTTTGGTTCCCCTGTTGCTTTGATAAAACACTGACCAAAACCAACCTAGAGAGGAAAGGGTTTATTTCATCTTACAACTCCCAGGTCAAAATCCATCACTGAGGTATGAAGTAGGGCAGGAACCTGGAGGTAGGAGCTGAAGCATAGACCATGGAGGAATGTTGCTCACTGGCTTCCTTGCCCTGGCTTGCTCAGTTACCTTTCTTATACAACCCAGGCCCACCTGCCTAGGCATGGCACTGCCCACAGCAGGGTGAGCCCTCCTATATCAATTGACAATCAAGAAAATACTCCACAGACATGCCCATGGGCCAGTCTACTAGAGGAAATTCCTCAATTGAGATTCTTTCTTCCTAGATGACTCTAGTTGGTATCAAGTTGACAAAAACTAACCAGAACCAAGTGTTTGGTTAGTTTGTAAGAATCTCTATGAATTTGTGTGTTTTTTGTGTGCTTACATGTGTTCTTGTATGTGTATATTTGTTTCGTGTGTTTGTGTGTGTACTGGTATGTGTGTTTATGGGGGGGGAGAAGGAGGACATAAGAGGGAAGGCAAGATCTAAAGGGACAAGGAGGGATGGGAAAATAACAGAATGCATGTACCACAAAAGCAGAATGGGGGTTATCTGGAGGAAGGTCAGGATCAGCAAGAGGGGAATAGGAAAGTAGGGGGAAGACGGTGGGCTGGGGGGGCTGAATAAGAACAAAATAAAATGGCATTTTATGTATGAAAATGCACGCTGAAACACATTACTTTGAATGCTAACATACACACATAAATGGAATTGTCTTAGTGAAAGGCAAAAGCTTGGAATGTCTGTGTAGATCTCTGTCTCTGGCTGGTGGAGGCTTGCTCCAGATGTCCACTGCCCACAGTTCTAGGTTAAGCACATCTTTGAGTTGAGACTCAGAAAGCCATCAGTGTGTGCAGTACTTTTTTCCAAAAGGAATCAACAAGAAAAGCCAAGGTTAGACGTTACCTGCTACACCCTGGACCCATCACCCAATACACAGACACAAGTGAAGAGAGAGTGCGGAGATGCACTACACGCATTGACTCCAAGCAGCACATTTTAAACATACGAGCACCTCTGAAATTGAGACGTGCCTCATGACTGAAAACACAGGGATTTTGCTCTTCTTTTTTTAGCATACAAATGATTTTTCTTGGTAGCCTGAGATCTACTGAAACACGTTTGCATAGATGTGCCTCTGTGTGCCTACTACCATCTGGAAGGTTACACAAGGAATGAAGGAAATGGCATAGGAAGGCTCTGACTTCTAACAGCTTCCTTTCTTTTTTAAAGAAGATTTATTTGTGGGTGGGTACACAGGTGAGTGCATTGTCCACAGAGTCCAGAAAAAGGGCGTCAGATCCCCTGGAGCTGGAGTTACAGGCAGTTGTGAGCTGCCAGACATGGGTGCTGGGAACCAAACTCGGCTCCCCTGCAAGAACAGTATGCACTCTTAACTGCTGAGCCATCTCTTCAGCCCCTGTAATAAAGTTGTTGAGCTAGAATTCACATACCGCACAATTCATCAAGTGTGCTTCAGTGTTTTCAGTATATCCACAAAGTCACACAGCCATCATTTTCATTAACACCAAAAGAAAGCTTATATATATATGAGCAGTTATACCCCATTCCCCAATTCCCAGCTCCAGGCAACCTCTGTCTCCATAGACTCCCTTAATCTGGATCTCTTCTCTCACACACCAGAATGCTTCAAGGTTTAATCACTGATAGTATGTATCCAATACCCTCCTTTCATGATTTAATGGCACTCCATTGTATGGACATACCACATTTTGTTTGCCCATTAATTGGCTGATGAATATTTAGGTAGTTTCCACCTTTTGTCTATTATGAATAGCACTATTATGAGCATACCTAAACATCTTCTATATGCAAATTTGTTTTCATTTGCCTTGGGTGTAGAATTACTGGGTTATATTACTGGGCTATATTATAACTGTATGTCTAACTTTTTCAGAAACTCTAAGAAGCTGGCTTTTTTTGAAGCTGGCTTGTTTTACGCTCCCATTGCTGATGGATGAGGTTTTCAATTTCTGCAAATCCTTGCCAGCACCTACGCTTGTTCTTAATTGCTACTATGCTGCACCTCATGGGCGTAAAGTGGCATCTTCATTCATTGCCTCTCTGATTTTCGTTATGTAATTAATTCTGAACAAATTAATTTTGTTCTTTTTTTTTTCCTTTTTGGTCTTTTTGAGACAGGGTCTCCCTGTAGCCCCAGCTGGCCTAGAACTCGCTATGTAGATAAGGCTGGCTTCAAACCACAGAGATCCACCTGCCTCTGCCTTCCAAGTGCTGGGATTAAAGGCACACTCCACCACACCCAGCCTATTTTGCTCTTTTTCTAGTTTCTTAATGGGGATTAGTTGGCCTACTAATTTGAGATCTTTCCCATTATTTTTATTTTTACATTATTGTGTGTGCACATATGTGTTGGCATATATATGCCACAGTGTACATGTGGAGATCAGAGAACAATTTGTGGGAGTCATTTCTCTCCTTCTACCACATGGGTCCCATGGATGGAACTCATGTTGCTAGTTTGGTGGCCAAGTGCCTTTACACACTGACCCATCTCAAAGGCCTTTTTAAAAAATATTTTAGAGGTAGGCATGGTGGTGCCTGGTCAGCCTGGTCTACATAGCGAGTTCCAGGACAGCTGGGGCTACACAAGGAGACCCTGCTTCAAAAAGACCAAAAAAAATTATTTAAAATATTTAAATGAGGGGCTGGAGAAATGGCTCAGTGGTTAAGAGCACTGACTGCTCTTGCAGAGGACTGGGGTTCGATTCCCAGCACCCACATGGCAGCTACAAACCCTCCTTAACTCCAGTTCCAGGGGAATCCGAAGCCCTCTTCTGACCTCTCAAGCATTGCACGACACAGGTGCACTCACATACATGCAGGCAATAATACACTCACACAAAAAAAATAAAAATAATAAATTAAAAAAAATAAATATTAAAAATAAAATATTTAAATGAAATGGCAAAACTAACTTCATCTTGCTCTAGCTGACTTTTGCTTTACCCTGTGTTTTTGCCCAGCTATTCCCACTGCAGCCAGCCAGGCAGTTTTTGATATCCCTAATCACTTTTCTCTGTCCCCTTTAGTTCTCATTGGCTGAGTTCTTCAAGGAAATACACTCTTCCCAGTGTCTAGCATTGGCCTCTCCCCAAACTCCCCATTCTATTGGTCCAGGATTCAAAGCTTCATCTCACGGATATCCTGGGGCAGGAGATTCTCTCTTTTTCTGATACCTGGGCTCAGACATGAAGCAGGCTGCCTGTAACTTTTCAACCCTAGGACAAACTGAGTGAGAACACCTGGACAAGCAAGTACTAGCTACTAACTAGGTTAGACAGGAGCCTAGTGCCTCCTACTAATCTGTGACTCTAATAAGCATCAAAGGCACCTCATACTGAAAATGGACTATGGTTTATTTATTACAATTATATCTTCTTCTTTTACTCTTATTGGTCTAATTTTCCAATTTATTTTAACTTCTCTAAATTCTTTGACTCTCTTTATCATGGGACCAATGGCCTGATCTAGTAAATAAAAGCATTAGGTTAAATTGATGCATTAGAGGCATTTGTCTGCTGATGACTGTTTCGATGAGTTTTTGAGTTAGCACTCTTATACAGGGAATAATGTGGCACCTTACCGCAGTTAATATCCCCACTATAACTATGAGGGATGTTAGGACCAAAGCCATCAAACCTTTCCAATTTCCAAACCATCCTTCCAGCCAGTCTGTAAATGGATCATCAATTCCTGGATTTTCTGCTAATTCATTGGCAAAGGTAGTTAATCCTTGAAGGGCCTTGGTAATTGTCCCATCAGGAACTCTATTATTGGGAATAAAAGGGCAACATCTTTCACCAAGTGTAATATAAACATTCTCCCTTTTCTGCTGGTACCAATTCAAGTGTGATTCTGTTCTCCAAGCCATTTGACTGGAGGTGTCCAGTTGGCTAGACACTCCTTTAAGGGCATCCCTGGTAAAACTGATAAATCTTTGTTGATTATTTTGCAGTCTTGTTTATTGTTGAATTTCAGAGTACTTGAATCCTGTAGCTATTTGGTTTCTAGTTTTAAATTCATTTGGAACTCCTGCTGGGGACTTCTATAGCATCAATGTGGACATCGAAGGACCTAGATAATGACCTCTTAGCCCTGGAATTAGCTTCACTAAGAGGAGTAGACTTGAAGACCAATTGAACCTTCATGCAGGTCCTATACCAGTTAGATGGTTGGCTTGAATAAAGTTCCCGTCTACAGTTCCACCATACGTTGGTCCAGGAGACATGGAGTACAGTCATTGCTATTTGCCCTTCTGCTACTTAAGATATTCAAGACATAGATGCAGGTTCCAACACTCCCGCTTGGGCAAGACAATCCTCAGCCCTATCAGATAAGACATGAGGAGTATTTCACCTTCTGTACTGAGAAAAGAGGTTCCGATGGACCAGTCTGTACAGCCGGAACAGGACTGACAGACCCTGGCAAGTCTTATTTCCCTATGTGTCCCTGGCCTGAAAGAAGAACAACATGTAATTCACTCTGGTGAGGGCCTATGTCCCGTCCAAGGGGGAGGGTTCTACTCGAACCTGGGGGGTGTCTTGCCACACAAGCACAACAATCACTCTTACTGAATGCATGTACTATAAGTTTAACCGTTTTATGCAAGTAATCAATTTTCCAGTTTCTACTTCTAAGGCCTGTATCAAATCCTTGATATCTCTCTCTCTCTCTCTCTCTCTCTCTCTCTCTCTCTCTCTCTCTCCAGTAGGGTCAGAACAGGTCAATTCTTCCCTGAGAAGACAAGTTTCTCGTTCTTTCCTGTACCGTGCTGGGTATGCTGTTTAAACAGATAGAGTGCACTTTTTGTTCAAGGAACAGCTCTGAGAAGAGATGGGGCTCGCTCTTTTTTTAAAGTATTTCGCTTACTGTTTTTATTGCTCTCTCTCTCGTGTGTTGCCTGCATGTTTGTAAGTGCATCCATGTAATGCAATGCTCTGGAGGTCAGAAGACAGCATTTGAATCCCCTGGAACTGCAGTTACAGATGGCTGTAAGCTGCCATGTAGGTGTTGGGCACCGAACCTGGTTCCTCTACAACAGCAGCCAGTGCTCTTAACTGCTGAGCCATCTCTCTAGCCCCCCAAATCCTTAATCTTAACTATATTTATTTATTTTGTCCCTGACTTTTAATAATTTCTACAATTTAAAACCTGACCAGGATAGAATTTTATAGTAAGGGATGATGAGGTTTCAGTTACACTAACCACTAAGCTAATTGGAAAAGAACATCCTACTTGAAACTCTCTATACCCTGCACAGTAGTAACTTACCTCACGTATATTGGACTCCAGAGGTGGAGGCAGCCATGAGTCCCCATCAGGAAATGGGAAGTTTTAAGGGTGGATTGGTTCAATAAGTTTTCTTTCTGAATTCTGGATTAGAGTCATTCTTTTAGTTAGAGACTTTTTTGTTTCACCATAACACAATTATTACAATCAACACACTTATCAAAAGTGAAAACAAAGTGAACCCCACCAACACTATGACCTTTATAATAAGGTGTCACCAGGTTCTTTTCAGAATAAAATTTAAAGGCTCCCTAAATGGCACACTTACTTCCCATTGACCGTCCCCCATGGTTGCTGGTGTCTCTGTGACTGGTCCTTTGACTCAGGTACAGTGAGGTCACCTCGTTTCAGAAGTCTATACAGCTGTTTCAGCAGACAGATGCATTTGCTACGAACCCTCCCAGGTGGGCTGGAGCCTCTCTTCTCTCCAGGCTTTTATCAGCACCAGGTCATCAGGTGATGAACTGATGAACTGCAAACCCCAAAGGCAGAGCTTGAACAAGCAGTCCCTCAGACCCGAGGGATGATGAGATGGAGGAGATAGCCAGCATACAATTTCTAAAAAATTGCCAGGTGTGGTAGCACACACAGCTTTAATATCAGCTTTCAGAAGGCAGAAGCAAGCAGATCGCTGTGAGTTCAAGGCCAGCCTGGTCTACAAAGCAAGTTCCAGGGCAGCCAGAGCTACATAGTGAGACCTTGTCTCACAAAACAAACAAATTGATCTTTGGGTTCCATGGTAGGGAGGTCTGTGGACCCATAAAATATAGGATGCCATACAGCATTTCATATGGAGAGAGGCCCACATTCCTTCTTGGAGTTGTTCTAAACAAAGCCATGGAGAGACACTTAGTCCAGGGTAATCTTGTTTTAAGTGTAAGTTTAATTATCTGCTTCTCGAGAGTTTGACTCCAGCTGGGTGTGGTGGCACATGCCTTTAAATCCTAGCACTTGGGAGGCAGAAGCAGGCAGAGGCAGGCAGATCTTTGTGAGTTAGAGGTCAGAATGGTCTACATAGCAAGTTCTGGGCCAGCTGGGGCTACAGGGAGACTCTGTTTTCAAAAGACAAAAAGAGAGAGAGAAAGACAGACAAACATTCATTCCTTCCACTCTTCAGATGGGCAGGGATCTCATGGGGTCTAGTAGTCCCAGTTTAATATTTAAACTTTTCATAATTCCCCATGATACTTTAGAGCTGAAGTGCTTACTAGTGTCTGAATCTATATTTTCTACAAGGCCAAATCATGTCACAACTTGTTTTAAGATAATCCATTACCAAGCATAGCAACTAGGAGCTAGTCCACTATCACCAGGAAATAGTTCAGTTATTCTGCCTTAAGCATTTCATCGAAGTCTGTCTGGAAAACTTGAAAAGTTCTCAATCCAGAAGACTTCCCATCTGGGGTTTGTTTTCTTATTACCTTTTTGTTTATCCTTTGATAAATTATATATCCTACACACCTGTTTAGCAATGGTGTTTCCCTCTATATCATTATAACTGTTGCAATGCATCATATACAGCCTGAGGGCCCCAGTGATTGAGATCCTGTCTCAAAAAAAAAGATGTGCAGGGGTTAGACTCCAATCTCTGGAGACTTTGTGGCCTCCCTGATAAAAAATATATTCATGGCACATTGTTGCAAATTAAAATTATCTGTATACATATTGTTAAACTATCAAATCTCCTTTTGCACTCTTTTCACTTGGACTTGCGTGTGTGTGCGCGCGCACACACACACACACACACACACACAGAGTCTCACAGAGCTTGAGAGTTAGAGAAAGTTCTCATTTCAACAAGAGCCTTGGAGATACTTGATGACCTTGAGTGGTGAGAGCCTCTATATAAACAAGAAAAGTCAGAAAAGTAAGTATACAGAGAGCCAAAAATCTCCCCATGTTAATACTGTAATTGCCACATTTAGATGATGAAGGTATTTATTCTCCATGTTCTAGCTAAGATAGAAAGAAGTATGTAGCCCCATAGTCAGTCAGAAAAGTCATTTCCTCTCCCTCTGGTCCTATCCTCAAATCTACAAAGGTTCCCAGTGAGACCTGCTGAAAACAAAACAACGAAAGAACCCTGAGCGCCCGATTCTCATCAGACGTTACGTTGGGGATTACTTTCCTCCTCCTTTTTCCATTCTAGGCATTCTCTCTTAAAGTATCTGGGTTTCCCACACTTGCACCATTCACCAACCATCTTAGGGTGCCTTATCTCTATGTTCCTTTTACATTGTTTCAATTCTTTCCTGAGGCCAGAATGGGAATTGGGAGTGACTGCCAGGCTCGCCTCATTCTTATCCCATGGTCTCGCATCATCTGATCCCCCAGCTGCTGCTCCTAGGTCTTTTTATCCTTCATTTTGCAGGACAGAAGGAGATACAAACAAGTCAAGGGAATCACAGGACTTACCTGAATCTCCCTTGTCACTTTTTAAGGGTAACATAGGAGTTAACTCTGTCATTCAATAGAGAATATCATTTACTTCCTCTGGAGAGGGTGACGTTTTATTATTAGCATAAATGTTTAAAGTTTGACATACCCAATCTTTATCTGAATCAAACTTTGGCCTGAAGACTGGGGGCTTATGGATAAAACAAAAATATTAAATCATTTTTTGTTTTTACTTTCCCTTGGTTTGGAACTTGTCTTCCTAGAACCTCAACCTTTACCCTAATGGACTATTGTGGGTATGTCAGAGGGAGAATCCTCATTTCTCCCTTTCCTGGTTCTCCCTGGAGTTACTCAACCCCACACACCCACACTCGAGATTTCAGACATCGCCCAGATCCTTTGTTTTCCATTTTCAGAGTAATTTCATGATTGACATCTTTATCACATGCTCACCGTCTGAAAAAGCACAACTGTTACCAAGGATACCGGATCCTTTGATCTGTTACTGGATCCCTTGTCAACCTTTTCTGCCTTAGCTTGTGCATGAGACCTGCCTGGTAGCCATAGTTATGTCCCTTTCTTCTGGGGAAAATCCCCAACCACCAACATAGCACTTGATAGTCCAATTTTTCCACCATGGTTTATGCATGAAGTTGCCTGGTTACTCGGTTGTCACATGATGCCCCCTCCCCCCTTATGGCAATCTCTCTAGGTCCCCCTGCATTAGCTTTTTTCTATCAAAAATCCTCTGGGATCTTATCTGAAATATTGGGGGGAGACCAAAATCTAGCAGAGCAGGTTGCCCAAAGGTGAGCAGAATGTGTCTCCCACTCTCCAGAGGCCCAGGAGTTCTCTTCCGGAATACAGAAATCCCAGACAAGCCCCCACATTGTAAAAAACAATACAAGAATACCAGAGATGCAGAGTAGCAAAAGTGAAACATTTATTTTGGGTTCTGAAGAAGACAGGAGTCAGCCTAGACAAAAGGCAAAAATGGCTGGTGTACAGATTTGGCACAGAACAATGGATTTGATATCCCTAATCACATTTCTCTGTCCCCTTTAGTTCTTATTGGCTGAGTTCTTTAAGGAAATACAATTTTCCTGGTGTCTAGCATTGGCCCCTCCCTCAAATTTCCCATCCTATTCATCTAGGATACAAAGCTTTATCCAGTGAATACCCTGGCGCTCAAGAGTCCCTCCTCTTTTAATACCTGGGCTGTCACATAGTAGACTGCCTGTAACTTTCAACCCTTGGATGACCCAAGAGCACCTAGACAAGCAGGCACCAGCTGCCAGGCAGGGAAGACAGGGCCCTAGTACCTCCTGCTATCTTTGATTCCCTGATTCATCGCATACTGATTAACAAATGATTAATAAATAATGATTTATTTCTTACAGATACACAATATATAATAACAATAATAATATATCATATATTGAAAGTTTTTTAAATATTTTATTTATTATTTTTATTTTATGTGTACACATGTATTACCTGCATGTACGTAAGTACACCCATGTGCAATGCCCACAGAGGACAGAGGAGATTGTTGGATCCCTGGAACTGGAGTTACAGATAGTTGTTAGCTGCCAGGTGGGTGCTAGGATTCAAACCCGGGTCTTCTGCAAGAACAGTGTTCTTAACTGCTGAGCTATCTCTCCACCCCAAAAAGAGAGTTTTAAAAATAACTCTTACAACACAAATTAGGACTCAGTCCCACAAGACTGCCTTCAACTTCAGACACCAGTCACAAATCATAACGCAGCTGTCACCCATACTTCAGATGGCCCACAACCAGCCCTGGTCAGGTTTTGACTGTTTTGCTAGAGAGGCTCACAGAACTCAGGGGAAAACTTGTTTATCCATTTACTAAAGAGCATCACAGGAACTAGAGAGAAATGGTTCAGCACTTAAGAGCACTGACTGTTCTTCCAGAGGACCCGGTTTCTATTCCAAGTACCCAGATGGCAATTAGCACCTGTCTGTAACTCCACTTCCAGGGAATCTGATGCCTTTGTCTGGCCTCCAAGGGCACCAGGCTGGCATGTGATGCACTTACATATGTGCAGGCAAAACACTCATACATAAAATAAAAATAAGTGTTTTTTTAAATAAAAGAATCACATGTATTTAAACACTGGCTGCTCTTGCAGAGGACCCAGGTTCAGTTCCCAGCACCCACATGGTGACTAACAACCATCCGTTAACTCCAATTCCAGGGGATTCAACACCCTCTTCTGGCTTCTACAGGCATTGTATGTACTTGGTGCACTTATATACAAGCGAGTAATACACTCATACACATAAAATAAAAATTTTTTTTTTTTAAATTAAAGAGTGTCACAGTCGGGCGTAGTAGCACACACCTTTAATCTGCACTCAGGAGGCAGAGGCAGGTGGATCTCTGAGTTCAAGTCCAGCCTGGTCTACATAGTGAATTCCAGGCCAGCTGGGGCTACAGGGCAGGGTGGCCCTGTCTCAAAAAGACAAGAGAGAGAAAGAGAGAGAGAGAGAGAGAGAGAGAGAGAGAATAGCACAAACAGCCAGGTGGAGGTGGTTCATGGAGCAAAGGGTGGAGGGAGAAGGAAGGAGCACTCAGACCACAGATAGCTGGCTTTAGTTAATTTCTAGGATTTCAACAACTGTACTGAGAATTTTTCCACTGTTCTCATTGTTTTTACAGAGAAGCAGGTTTGTGTAAGGACTTCCTCCATCTGTCCAGGAATGGGCTGCTGGAACATGGGCTTCCTTGTGTATCTTTTTGCATGGGTGAGAAGTTTTTTGTTGTGTTTATCATGTCCATGTGTTACCTAATCCAAACAATTTTATATATCTACATACATAAATGGGGGCAGGTGAGATGACTGTCAATGACTAAAGGCACTTGCTGCCAAGCCTGACAAACTGAGTTCAATCCCTGGGACCCAGACGGTGGAAAGAGAGAACCAACTCTTGCAAGTTGTCCTCCGACTTCCAGAATCATGCCATGGCACATGTACCCATACATACACATACATACATATACACATACATAAAATTTTAAATAGATTTATTACTTCTTGGTCTATAAAAACAAGTAAGTTCTGTGCACACAAGTGCAGGTTCACATACATGATTCAGGCACATCCATGTGCAAGGATGTATATCCACATTTGACACTTGTTCAGCCATACTATAGAATAGCAGTCTGCCCATTGCAGACTCTCTCTACCCCAGTTGCCGGTCACACTATCAGAGGAGGGGATAAGATGGGTGTCTGAGAAGGAGGGTGGTAAGGAGGAGGAATGGACATTATAGGAAACTTCAGAGACCTCCCCTACATTGAGTGTTGCTTGGATATGCCTGGGAGGAAGTCCACAGTTAATGATTCTCAGCCCAGCCCCATCCCTGTGCACAGGCTAGGGTGTGTGCACAGGCAGGCATGTGGCCCATGTATTCAGGCAGGCATAGAACTGTTAGTAACATACAGATGTCTCACTGAGCTGGGAGTTGGATGGTGAACCATGAAGAAACTGGAAAATAAAACAGGTCTCTGGAGGGGAGGTTGAGGAAGGTGTGGTTCTCCTGAATCTGCCAGTCTTCCTCTACCAAAGTGGACTTATGCCTCTCCAGCTCTGGGACACCTCCCCCACCTCCATCTGTCTAGCTCTTCCTACCCCAGGCCTGGACTCAGCTTTAACCTCCACTGGGGCCCCTCCACAGACCCCTGACTTGTTACTATTCTCCCTGCACACCCTTTCCACAGATAGTATCTGCAGATAAGGGTCCTGTCTGTATCTCCACCTGCCCCACTGCAGTAGATAACCTCATCCCCCACGCTGAGCCACCCCACTGCAGGGAGTATATAACAAAGGCTGGTGTCTCTGGGGACATGCCTGGTAGCTCCCACTCCCATTCCCTACTGACACCAAAAGCTATAGGTCTCCCAAGCCCAAAACACTATAATTTGGGACTTTTAAACCTTTTTTTTATTGTGAATTATTTCAAACATCTAAAGAATAATAAAATAAAGATCTGATCTACTTCAGGTCTTGCCTTTATTTCTAAAGTTATACTGTGCCAGCAATCAGTGTATCTGCTTCCTCCCCGCCCGTTGGTTCCAGGTTTTTTTTCTTCGCTGTGGGCAGAGCTATTACATGCATTCTGGTCATGTCATGCATGTAGTGGGGGGGGGGCGGGTAGGGTCTTGGGAATGGACTTGGACATGGAATGGCAGACTATTCAACTACAGTGCCCAACTGTTTTCCAATGTAGTTGTATGGATTTGCCCTCCACCAGCAGCATGGGAGGAGTCTTGGGGATCTCTTGTAGGATGCTGCCCAGCAGTCAAAGTATAAATGGGCAACAGTAACAAATAGCAATGACCCTGAACTGTCCCCAGACAAAAGGGACAGAAGCCAGCCCTAGCTGGTGGGCAGAGCAGAGCAGCCAAGACCATAGCAACTCACTCCCAAGCAGATCCGGAGGGTGTCTACTGTGTATCCTGTGGCGCTTTTGTTACTTGTTATCTTTTTAAAGACTCAAAAATATGTTACAGATACAATTCAATGTGCTTCTATCCACCATCTCCATCCCAATTCCTCTCTCTCTCTCCTCAGGACTCCCCGCGCCCCCAAGAATGAAAAGGTCTAAGAAACAGAATGCGTGGCCTTCCCATGTTATGTTTTATGTTTTATAACTGTTTCTGTGTGGTTGCACACTGTTGGTGGTCTTTCCATACTCATGACACTGGTAAATCATCCAAGTCCTTCGGTGACTTCTGTGTTTTCTCCACTCACCTTCGTAGCTTGGAGATGGAAGGGGTGGTGGGACTGGTTGAGTGGGCGACCGGCATGCCTGGGATGGTGGGCGTGGCTGGGGCGATGGGCGTGGCTGGGCGATGGGCATGGCTTAGATTCACTTCTCACTAACTGTTCAGTTCTTTGACTTGCTACTGTTTACTCTGTCTCCTAGAGTCAGGAGTTAAGGGGTCGCAAGTCTGTGGTTTTGACATCCCAAATCCCACGTTCCATGATATATGTGAAACAGGAGTCTGTTCTGTTTCTTCGTCCCATTCTGCCCCAATCTCCAGCTCCCCTCGGCTTCAAGTTTACAGAGCCTCACCACCCAGAGGAAGGCTAGGGCATAGGTGACAGGATGCAGGGGCTGATGTGCTGAGAATCATGAAGGCTTTTTGTTTGAAAAAGCTTAAGTTAGATGCTGGAACCATCTCCAGGACCCATCTGTGCATGTCCTAGTAAAATCTGGTTTTTTCAAGTCAGGTTAGCAAGAACCCATTCCCGACCCCCTGATATTTGGCAGGAGGCCTCACTCTCCACCGTGGCCAGTCTTTAGCCAGAACACTTTGGGTCGGTGTGGCCCCAAACCTAGCTTGCCCTAGTGTCTCCTCACTCCAGGCTGCTCCCTGGCCACAAACACCACCTGCCCTTGCCACATTCAGGTTAAGCTAGTCTCACCCCTCTTCAGAATCCCACTGCAAGGTCCCCACACTTCTTTCAGGGGTCTGAATGAAATCACTTTCCCCACCACTCCCAAGTGACACTGAGTAATATTTTCTCTGCAGGGGTGACCAGACTCCTAAGTTTGGAATCGCCCCTAAGTTTGGAATACTGTCCCCTCAGTTGGGTTTCAGGAGAGAGGAAACCCAGAGCCTTTAAAGCCACAGACTCCAGATGGGGAATATGGCTTAGTTGGTAAAGTGCTTACCTAGTGTGCTGGATAGCTTTAGTGTCAACTTGACACTCCTGTGTTGAGGGAGCCTCAGTTGAGGAATTGCCTCTATTGGACTGGCCTGTGGCCATGTCTGAGGGGCATTTTCTTGATGAGTGATGTGGGAGGGCCCAGCCCACTGTGGGTAGTGCCACCCCTGGGCAGGTGGGCCTGTGTTGCATAAGAAAGCAAGCTGAGCAGGAGCCAGGGGAGCAAGCCAGTAAGCAGCGTTCCTCCATGGCCTGTACTCCAGCTCCTGCCTCCAGGTTCCTGCCCTGAGTTCCTACCTTGGGCTCCCAGATGAACTGTGACCCGGGATATGTAAGCTAAATAAACCCTTTCCTCCCCAAGTTGGTAGTGGTCAGAGTGATTTGTCACAGCAATGAAGAACAAACTAAGACACCTAGTATGCACAAAACCCTCGGTTTGATCTCCAGCACCATATAAACTTGTCCTGCTTGTGTATGCCTATAATCCCAGCACTTGGGAGGTGCAGGAAGATCAGGAGTTCAAAGTCATTCTCAACTACACAGTGAGTTTGAGACCAACTGAGCTATATAAAACCCTGTCTTTAAAAATAAATGTAAAAAAAGCTACAGGCCTCTTACAAAGTGAACCTACCCCACTTCCAAGACTGAGGATACCCACAGCCAGGTCTGTGGGACCTGAAAGCCAGGGTGGCCTAGGTCATACTAGGCTAGACACCAGAGAAGTCTGCATGTGAAGACCTGATACCACGTGGCTGAAGCCCCTGGGCCTTATGTGGTATGGGAACATCTGGGAAATCAACAAATCAGAAGGGCCTGGTGGACAGTAATGCACCATGGTGACCAGCCATGGAGGGCCAGATAGGGCAGTTAGTCACCATGGAAAGTCACCGACAACAGTGGGGGTGGGGGTAGCATTTTCTTTAGCAGGTTGGCAGTCCCCAAAGTGTTGTCCAAGCCTGTGATGGAGGAGAATTCAGTATACCTGTTTCGTCCACCTTCCAGGACCTCAGAATGGGGAATTTCTTGTGCTCCTGTCCATCCAAGTATGGGTGGAGAGTGACCCCACTGTGCACAGAAAGGAGCCTAGGCTTCTAGAAAACCAGCTTTCCAAACCTTAGGTTGCCAAGCTCCCCAAAGCCCAAAGTGCAAGAACAGTTTGGATGTAGAATAAAGTCTGGCTTGGGCTCCTGGGGCCACTTCCTGATGCTCTAGGCCTACAGGACAGCAAAGACTGGACAGCATTTCTGAGACACTCCTAGCCTTTCAGGACCCTTGACCCCAGATAGATGAAGCTAGACCTTCCCTTGAGGAGGCTCTCATCACAAACTGAACCAGAGTGGACACTGAAGCCCAGAGAGGCTGGACTTTGTCCTGGTCACACAGCCACCTCACACACACCCTCTTTTCCTCTACTACCCCACCATCACCCTCATTTGCATCTCTACTCCGCCCTCAACCTGAGGATTGTAGCTGGGGTGGGAGGTAGAGGTGACTAGGATGGGTGTCCATGTTCCCCACCCACTGCCCAAGCAACTGTGGCTGGCTCCCCAGGACCCAGGACTCTCTCTGCCACTCTTTGCCAACTGTTTTCTGTTCACCTTATTCTGTAAACCATGGAGGAAAAAAAAAATCAATCCCATCCCTCTCCTTGGTTGCCACTGTGACCCATGGTTTTCATCAAGCCTTTTGGCTGACTAGCACCCTCCATCTCCCCAAACCCTCCAAGGCTGGAGGAGGGGGTGGAGTGGCACAGTTTGTGATCTGACCCTGCATTGGAGAGGATACAGTGCAGATGCTCCAATCAGTGCTATGGCTTCAGGCAGCTCATTCACCTCTCTGTGTGAAGAGTTGCGTATACATGCACACACGCTCACACACACGCGCACACACACACACACACACACACACACAAGGTCTGCGCACAATTCTTCCTCTGTTCTTGCCTAAGAGGCGCCCGCCAGATGGCAGTAATCTTGTTTTGTTACTCACCCTTGGTACCAAGCACTGAACCACCTTTCCCAGGCAGAGCTGAGTGTGAAAAAAAGGGGTGTGAAGGGAGATACAGCCGTGGACACAGGGTCTCCTCTGTCGGAAACCAGGGTGGGGTGGGGTGGGATGTGAGGGTTGGTGAGTTGAGGGAGGGACTGGGGACTAGGAGGAGGTAGT
This sequence comes from Nannospalax galili, assembly GCF_000622305.1. Lineage (NCBI taxonomy): Eukaryota > Metazoa > Chordata > Mammalia > Rodentia > Spalacidae > Nannospalax > Nannospalax galili. The sequence goes on from NW_008357924.1 coordinate 398,397, forward strand.
CTCAGCTGGGATATAAGACTCCAATATCAGGGGCATGGGTTCTAGAGTTAGACTGCGTGAGTGACACCCGCTGTGTGGGTATGGGCAACTTGCTTACCCTCTCTGAGCTTCAGCTGACTTGAGATATGAGAATAGGATTCCTTTTTTAGGAAGTTGTGGTGGTCAAGTGAGTAAGGTGTGGGACCTGCTCAGTGGATGCGTTCTCATAGCTTGTGGAGAATCTCAGCTTGTGGAGAGTCGAGGTATTTGCTTTAGAGGACAGAATGGGACAAATGATTTGGCAGAGTCAACCGCCTGTGAAAGGTGTGACTCAGAGGAAATAAGAGCCAGTGGGAAACACTGGGGCTTGGGCAGTGCCGAGGGAGGAGGTAAGGGCAATGGGTGAGCTGTGGGAAGACTGGGTAGGTAAGTAGCCAGATCAGAAAGACTTCATAGATGACAACTACCTTAGAGGTCAGAAAGCTCAAGCTGGAACTGGAACCCTGGTCTTCCTGCCATATACCCTGCACATCTAAACTGGATGGCAAATCTTGAACTCCAGAGCCCTCACATGCCTGACCTCCTCACCCAGTCTTGGCTAGGTTCCCTGGCTGTTTCACCATCTCAGACATAGAAATTGGGTTGGGGTGGGGGGTGGGGCCGCAGCACCAGCTGTTCTGTTGAGGCCAGTCAGGCACACATCCTTCTCAGGAGCGAGAGCTGTCAGGCATAGCCAAACTGCGCTCCTGGCTGCCTCAATTTCGCATCCCCCAGGTAGCGCAGGCACATGAATGGACCGGAAATTGAATGCAAAATCAAAACGCAGCAAATAAATGGATGCAAAAGTCATTTGGAGGTAATAATAGGAGCCAACTGTGGACTCAGGAAGTTCTGCTGCTGCAGCAGGCTTGCCAGGGAGGGGACTGGGCGCCTTTGATGTCCCCAGTTCTCCTTACTGACCTACATTGCTAGATAGTCTTCAAGGTCACCGAGTGCACAGATAATGTACCTGAGACTTGCAATCAGGGCAGGTAGACTCAAGGTCCCCAGAGGACAAGGGCTCTGGAGTCAGATGGGTCTGAGCCCTGACTTAGCTATTTTGCTTTCCAGTACCTGTGACCTCCAGTGAATGACCTGCTGGGTTTGAGCTGGGCGGGGTGGTCCTGATGACATCACTGCTCTGGTATCCCCACCACACAGTAGGGTGGTCCTGAATCCTGTTCCACCCTGGGGACCCTGCTGCCAGCACACAGCAGGGTGTCCCTGATCCCTGCTCCATCCTGGTATCCCCACTGCCTACACACAGTAGGTGCTCATGCCAGCTGAAGGTGTGGGATGTGGGATGTAAGGAACCTTCTGTGAAATCAAGGGCAAAGTCTTGTTCTTTTGGCTAGTGGAATCAGAGCCTTGCTTGGTGCCTATACACAGTAGGCACTCAATAGTCAGACAGCATCAATGTCCTTTTTCCTGATTCCACTTACTAAAGATATGCAGCACCCCCCGCCCCCAGTCTGAGCTCCCTGGGGACTGCAGACTAAAGCCTTGGTCTCTTAGTTAGATGTCAGATATGGGAGGAGGTCCCAGCTATCAATAAACCATATTACCATTTGGAGCACGGACTTATACAATGTCCTCCTGGGTCCCCATTACCTCCACAGATGGATAAAGGGAAATTTCAGGACATGACTCACCCAGGGCCACAAGGCATGTAGGCCAGGCGGCTGGGATTAGAGTGTTCAATCCCTTTTTCTTCCAAGCTTTCATTCCTTCAATGAAGGGGCATTGGACACCTCCCGGCCTGGCAAGCTCAGGCCTTGGGAGCCTCATGCTGGCACTGGACCCCACTCTAAGAGCCAAAGCCCAGCCTGAGCCAGCAGCAGGACTTTGGGGGACTGGGGAGTGAGAGACAAGCAGAGGAGTCTCTGGCTGAGGTACCTGGGCAGCCAGGACAAGGCAGAGAGAAAGGCAACCATCTATTAAGCACTTACTGTGTACCAGGATCCCAGGCTACAGTAGCTCGTAACACGCCAGGGAGACTTGTTAAGTCATTGCCCTGCTTGGTGCCCATCCGTTCGGAATAGTGCCTCTCATAGCAGGAACATGATTCTAAAAGGGAACAAAGACACAGGGTAGTGGACTGGGGCCCAGGGAAGGCTTCCCGGAGGAAGAGTTACTTGGGTTGAGATCTGGAGGATGATGGGAAATGCAAAAGAAGGCAAAGGAAGAGTAAGAATAGAGGTGGGAAGACAATGTGGGAGATGTGGAGGAAGAGTCTGAAAAACAATGATGGGCCGAGAGAAGGACCCAGAAATGAGAGGCAGCTAGAGTGCCAGGTAGAGGGAGAGAAGCAAGCAGACTCAATCAGCCAGGCCGAGGTATGGAGGTATGGAGAGCCACAGACTAAACTAGAAGGGTGGGAGGGGGCCTAACAGGAGCAGAGGAAGGGAGAAGGAGGCTGCCAGTCACTCCCAGCTCCCACACACTCCTGCCTGGACTTTCATCTCTGACACAAAAGAGGAAGTAAGCCCTCGGGGAGTTCAGGGCTGGCAGGCAGAGCTACATAATGCATTTCACGTCCTGTCCAGGCTGTTTCATCTTCCTCTGGATAGTTTGCTGGGGTCCTGAGCAGAGCAGCTGCAGCCAGCAGGGCAGAGGGTAGGGGGGCTCACAGAGCTGGAGGGATGCTGAGACTGTGGCCACCACAGCAGACAGGATAGCTAGGCCAGCCTCCTTCTTTCCCTCCCCCTCAGCGCCCACCCATCCAAACTGCAGCTGGAACCCCACTCTTGCCTCCTGCAAGCTGGCTGGCTGTCTACTGAGGTGCTATTGGGGAATTAGGCATTAGCTGTGGACGAGGTGTTACCTGTGAACAGCCTGTGTGCTGGTGACTAGAGTGTAGCCCCCGAAGAGGCTAGTCAAGTAGCTTGCAGTTTACCCGGTGTTAATAGTTAATGAAGATGTTTGTTAAGCAGGTATTCTCGGATAACTGGTGTGAACACTTCATGAAGATGGTGGCTGGTTACCAGGGGTGTCGCTACCCACTAAGGTGTTTGTTAATAGAGTACTCTGGACCCTGCTTTGGTCCTCAGTTTACCCAGTCTTCTTATTTCCCTCTCCCTTCCCTGAGCAATGCTTCTTTCCTTTGTCAGAGCACAATAACCTGCCTGGACTTCAGGATACTCTTCTGCTAATGAATTGGCCCTACAGAGTCCTACCGAACTGACGGGTCCCAATCTTGACTGTCCATCAAGATGGAAATAGAAGGACTGGAGAGATGGCTCAGTGGTTAAGGGCACTGGCTGCTCTTGCAGAGAGAGGACCTGAGCTCAGTTCCGAGTACCCACATGGCCCCTAACAACTGTCTGTAACTCCAGTTCCAGTGGATCTGACACCCTCTCTAGCCTTTGCAGGCATTGGTACACACGGGTGCATTTATGTACCTGCAAGCAAAACAGTCATACACAGGAAATTAAAATAAATAAATAAATAAATAAAAATTTGTAAGAGACAGGAAATAGAGCATTTATGTACCTGCAGGCAAAACACTCATACACAGGAAATTAAAATAAATAAATAAATAAATAAATAAATAAATAAAAATTTGTAAGACACTGGAAATAGAGCACGTCTGAAATGACGTATTTTTAAATATTTCATTTATTATTTTTATTTTATGTGTATGAGTATTATGCCTGCATGTAGGTATGTGTACCTCTGTCATGCAATGCCTGCAGAGATCAAAAGAGGGCTTCAGATTCCCTGGAACTAGAGTTACAGTTGTTAGCTGCTATGTGGGTGCTGGGAATAGAACCTGGGTCCTCAGCAAGAACAGTCAGTGCTCCTAACTGCTGAATCATCTCTCTAGCTCTGACTTAAATTTATTTTAAAAGAGCAACTGAAATATTTGTATAGCCAAAGTTCTGGCTCTATGGTAGAGTGAAAGACAGGTGGCAAGACTGTTTTGTGACCCTGAAATCCTACAGAATAGAATGTCTGTGGGTGCTCATGGTGGGAACCCACATCACTTCAGACTTTGAAGGCAAGCTTGGGGACCTGCTAAGATCCCACAGGTTTTCAACTAGGAGTCTTGCCCCTCCTGGCTAAGGCAGCCCTTTGAGAGCCCTCTGCCACAGTCAGTCCAGATACCTGCCTAGGCAGCCAGAAGGCCTGGGGCCTGGCTCCAAGTGCTCCCTGGCTTTCTGGGCCAGTCAAGCCATTGCCTGACCTGGGCCTTGGGGGTAAGGCAGGATGAAGCAGCAATGCTGGAGGCTCTGGCTAGCTTTACCTTGCTGGGTGGGTGCTGCTCTTCAGGGCTCATTTCACAGACCTGGAAACAGGTCCTGCGAGGCACCTCTGGACTAGGACCATGCTTCCACCAGGCACGGCTAGCCCCAGCCTTGACTCCTTCAGTCTGGAGCCTGCCCCAGGGCAATGGCAGGGGGACTGGTTGAACTCAGCAGGTACTGTGGGAACTTAGCAGTGACCATGAGAACTCAGCACTGACCACATGAACTCAGCAGTGACTGGGAGAACTCAGCAGTCATTCACCAGCCTTGGGCCTTGGCTGAAAATCAGCCAGTGTAAGGGGAACCCAGGCTGCAGACCACAAGCCATCCAAGCTTCAGTTCTAGGCCAGGTACACGCTTCCCTCCCTCTTCCACATGGGAAGCCTCTCCCTGGGCCCTTCTATCCGCACCCTACAGTGCAGCAAACACAATCCCTACTAAAGCACATAATGCCCCTTGGGTTCTCCAGCAAAGCCACTGATGGCCTCAGCTCTCCTCTCCAGCCACCTAGCCTTCTCCCAGAGTCCACTCTAACACTCTCAGACTTAGCCTAGTGGCCTAGCATAGCTTCTCCTCCCCCAGGCTAGAGGCCCAGCTCACGTCTGGTACCCCAGCTGGCTCTCCTTGGCCCAAAAGAGAGACAGCAGCTGCCACTGTCAGTCCTGGTGGGCCATGCTGAGCCAAGTGCTGGACAGGCCCCTTTTCTTCTCTCAATAGCAGTCCTAGGAAGCAGGAGCCTGCCACTCTAGTTTGCAGGGAGCTGGGCCTGGGTACTTGGAGGGATGGGGAGACCTGTGTGGAACCCCTTCTCTCTACCCTACTCAGTTCTCTCTCTCTCTCTCTCTCTCTCTCTCTCTCCCCTCTCTCTCTCTCTCTCTCTCTCTCTCCTCTCTCTCTCTCTCTCTCCTCTCTCCCCTCTCTCTCTCTCCAGGTCTCTTCAGGCATCCTCTTCCACGCTGCTAATACTTCCCCCACCTCTGGTACCTGCTCTGCCCCTCCAGCCACATCTTCCTTCCCTGCAGAGGAAGGTAACAGGAGCTTGGCCAGGCTGCTCTGCTCTGCCGTCCACTGGCTGTGTGCTGCCAGGCAGGTCACTCTACCTCTCTGTTTCATATTTCCCACCTGGAAAGTCATAATAACACTACCTAGGGCTATGGTAAAGAACAAATGACCTAACTCTTGTTACCTACCCCCAAACCCCAGACCCTCTCTGTGTTCCTCAAGTCCCCAGATCTTCTATTGCTTTGGGGGTTTTTTGTTGTTGTTTGTTTTGTTTTGGGGTTTGTTTGTTTTTTTTGTTTTTTTTTTTGGTCTTTTTGAGATGGGGTTTCCCTGTAGCTCCAGCTGGCCTGGAACTCACTATGTAGACCAGGCTGGCCTCCATCTCACAGAGATTTGTCTGCCTCTGCCTCCCAAGTGCCTGGCCAGCTTCTCTGTTTTGATGCTAACAAGCTGCCCTCATTCAGAGGCCACTACAGCATGCCCAAAGTCCCTAGAAGGGACTTTGTGCTCCAGGGCCATAGCTCCCCAGAGGACCAGGCAGAGTGATGCCTGAAGTCATCCTCTCACTTGGTTTCCCCGTTTCCCTGGTGGGCAACCCTGCAACCTTGCCAATCCTCTTTCCTGGGCCCACCTTCATCATAAATGTTTGTGTTCAGGTCTGCTTCCCGAACCCCAACCTGAGCAGCAGGTCAAATTGCTAGCAAGCCTCAGGCTCCAAGCAGATGCTCAATCCATGTCAGCTACTACTGCCCTACCTCCTGGGAGCTGTACGACTGCAAGCAAACACAAGTGCCCTCCGTAGCCACAGGATACTGGTTCCAAACCACACCCTAGTATTCGAATCTGAGAATGCCTGTGTCCCTTATACAAAATGATGTGGTATTTGAGGATAACTCATGCACATCCTCCTGCCGCTTTAAATCATTTCTAGATGACTTCTGATACCTAACCTAAGTCCTACCCAGAGAGTGCTTATGTTACTTTATTTTATTATTTTAGTTTTTGAGACAAGTTCTCATATTGTTTAGGCGGGCCTCAAACTCACTAAGTAGCCAAAAAGGACCTTGAACTTCTGATCCTCCTGTCTCTACTTCCCCAGTGCAGATTACAGACCTGTGCCACCACACCCGGTTTATGCAGTGCTAAAGATGGAACCCAGGGTCTCCTGCATGGTAGGCAAACCCTTTACCAACTGAGCTGCATCCTAGCCCAATACTGAAGTTTTGTATTATTTTTTTTAATTTGCACTGTGGACTTTGTGGGTTTGTTGTTGGTACTGCTGTTTTCTAACTCCAAGGGGGCAGGTAGATAAGAAACCAACTGTCCTCTGCCTCTCGGTTATTTTGCTCATCTATAGCACCAGCAGTGTGGGAGGCACCTTCTCTGTGTCAGTCCCACTGAGTGAAGGCTGGGATAATGGCTGCCCCTCTTCATCAACCCATCACCTTACTTCCTGTTGCCTTCCCTGCCCAGGGCTGGGAGCCCTACTCTACCCCTCAGTGCCACTCTCCCCTGGAAGCAGCAGATCATCCAATGAGACCCGTGTGTCATCTTGGATCAGTTCTGGCTGACCTTTTCCCACTTAGGCAATTGTCCCCACTGCCACAACCTTGTGACCTTTAGAGTCTGTTAATATGCTGGAGCTGCCTTCCCTCCCCCTAGTCTCATCCTGTATCCTAGGTTGAAACTGAGCTTACTATGTAGCCCAGGCTGACCTCGGCAATCCTCCTGCCTCAGACTACCAAGGGCTGAGACCTAGTTACTTTCTTTTGCTGTGATAAAACACTGACTGAAAGCAGCTTGGGAAGGAGAGGGTTTATTTGGCTCAGACTTCCATGTCAGTCCATGATTGAGGGAAGCCAGGGCAGGAACATAGAGGTGGGAATTGAAGCCCAGACCACAGAGGATTTATTCCTCTGGCCTGTGCTCAGCCTGTTTTCTTATATAACCTAGGACTACCTGCCCAGGGATGGCACCATCTACAGTGGGCTGGACACTCCCACATCACTCAAGAATCAAGAAAATGCCCCCATAGACATGGCCACAGGTCAGTCTAATAGAGACAATTCCCCTATTGAGGTTCCCTCTTCCCAGGTGTGTCAAGTTGACAAACCCAAGCCAACCATGACAGGCTGAGATAAAAGGCATCTGCCACCACACCCAACTTGAAATTGGCTTTTGCTGGGTCACGAAAGATGATGGGTAAATGATAAGGGACTTTGAGACCCAACTGCTAAGCTGCTGGCACCTGGCACTGGTCCTGGGTGTATTTACACTGTGGAACTGGGGGTTGCTACACACACTTTTTTGAAGGGGGTTTAACAAGCACATACCATGGACACACCCCCTTCCCAAACTCCTAAGCTACAGTCCATCGTGGGCTTAGCAAGTACTTTGCTTTTTTCTAAGCTAAAAAAGCAAAGTGCTTTCTGCCTTGGGTCCTGAATCAGGATTCTCTGTGGGTAGCACCCGAGCAACAGGCTTCCCAGTCAGGAATTAGCACCCCTACCTTAATACATACACCCCCATAGAAATGCCTAACTGAGTCTTCCTTTCAAAAAACTTCTTGACTAGCCAGGTGTGGTGGCGCACGCCTTTAGTCCCAGCACTTGGCAGGCAGAGGCAGGTGGATCTCTGTGAGTTCAAAGCCAGCCTGGTCTACATAGTGAGTTCCAGGCCAGCTGGGGCTACAGGAAGACCCTGTATCAAAAAGACCAAAAAAAACAACTTCTCAACTGAATGGTCCTGTGATCCCAGCCTACTCCAGAGGCTGAGGCAGGAGGGTTAAAAGTTCAAAATCTGTCTGAGCAACTTGGCAAGACCTGACTCAAAATCAAAAGTGGGAGGAGAGAGATGGGATAGAGTGCTTACCTAAGATTCATGAGATGCTAGGGTCAACCCTGAATAGAGAAAGAAGGAAGGAGAGAGGGAGGGAGAGAGAGAGAGAGAGAGAGAGAGAGAGAGGAAAAAAAATTTCTTGACTCAGTGGGAGGAAAAAAAATTTCTTGACTCAGTGGCTTAGAAATGTTGAGTTATGGAATTTTTAGATTCTAGAATCCTGAAATCTTAGCCAATCCTAGATGCGGGGTATCTTGATCAGGAGAGCTCCATCTTATTCAAGGATTTGGTTTGAGAGAGACTGGGTAAGCAAATGTCCTGCCTGGTGGTGTCTACTCTGACACATCCTTCAGAGAGATCCACGCTACACGTTGTTCAGGGTGACCAGCCTTGTCTGCTCTTCCTTTGGGACAGGAACCAATCCCTGCCTTCCGGGTAAGGAGACGAAGGACTTGGTGTGAGTTCAAACCGATGGCATGGTAGACTATGAATCATTGAACCCAGGAGGCAAAGCCACATGCCCATGTTTTCAATAGGCATGGAGCACCCCCAAACTGCTCTTTCTCCCCCCCCTCCCCAGTCACAGCTGAAGTTCTATATAATCATAAGAAATTGTTAGAAAGGACACGATAGCCAGCTCTCATCAAATGCCAAAACTCCCTTTCAGCATGGCAAAAGGAATTCAGTTCTGTTTGAATTCACGCAGTGGTGGGATGCTTATCCCCTAGCAATCCCTCCCCACAGGTCACTTCTGAGCACCTTTAATTGTATTGTTGGAACAAGGTGAACCTTCCTATGTTCCTGACCATGAGAAAACTTCTACACACTACATAGTTCCTCTCCTGCAGACAAAGGGAAGGGGGTGACACAGAAGACGTCAGACCCTGCTGGGCCTTGAGAGCCACAATGAGATAAAAGACTGCTCTGCCCACTCAGGGCCCCCACTCCTCAGAGTGACCCCAACATGGCATGTAATGTCTAAGGATTCCTAGACGCCTAAAATTCTCAGATCCAGTTCAAATCACTCATGGTCAAGGTCAAGGTCATACAGCAGCAAAACATTTTTCAGGAAGAAACCTACACCTGTCTCAAACCTCAAACCACCCCACACGATATCAGGCCCCTTCCCCAGCTGAGCCCAGACAAGCCTAGAAGCTGAGGTCTGACAGAGCACCCCCAGCCCCCACCCATCACTAGGGCTGGACAGGCTGTCCGCACTCACCCCACACACACACAGCTCAGGGCTGCAGGAGGCCTGGCTCAGTCCCGGGCCACTGAAGCGGGTGGACAGCTGGGCCGGGTGATGGGTAGTTTTAATATTTAAACACAGTTTTCCGGTGCACAGCCACAGGCGAAAGCAGCTGTGTCCTTTTTCTTCTCCTTTTTCTGTTTCCTTCCTTCCTTTTTTTAAATCTTTAATGTCTCCCGCCAGCCGCCAGTGGGGGAGGCGTGGGTCCTATGTCATATTTCAAAGGGTTGCACAGCTGGAGGAATATTCGGAGCATTTCCAACCAATCTATTGTGTATAAATATATAGATATATATATATAGGTTTCATTATCCCCTTCAGGGCTGCCAGAGAATATATTCTTTTAATATGTATAATATATTTGTGCTGCTGCTCGACTCAAGGGAAGAGGGAGGGCCCACCATTGACATTTTCCAGGCATTTCCAGAGACAACAGCTGGCTTTGGGGAAAAGGAAGGTTTCCCTCAGCCAAGGGTGGCCTCTGAGGTCCTGTTACAGGATGGGTGTGGGGTCTTAACCATAACTCCAACCTTGTGTTTCAGTCTCACCTTGGTATTTATTTGGTCCTTTGAGATGATTCATATGAGCCTTCTGGGTATTTGTAGCTTCCCCTTGTTCAGTGACGTTCTGCTCTAACAATGGATTTGGGGCCAGCATCTCCTGCAGCCACCACAGCCCATTCCTGTGGAAGTTCAAATTCATGAGACACAGAGCTAGCAGGCCTGCCTTGCAGGGTGGGTGCTAAGTAAGGATGTGACTGCCCTTGGAGTGGAAGGAGAGGCTTGAGTAAGGCTCACCTGCACCAGGAGAAACAAGACCTGAAGGAAGACTCCAAGGGAAGTGGTACAAGGAGAGAGAACGCTCCACCTGCCTTCCAAGCCTGCCAAGGCAAGGGACTCCTGGCCATGTGAGACCCACATAGCCTGGTTTCTGGGCTGCAGACTTGACCGCATCTTCCTTCCTCCACCTCCAAGGATTGGTAGATGCTCGGCCTCTGGGTCTTGCTCTGTTCACTGTGCCTGGACTGATGGCCCCAACCATTTGCTTACATGGTGTCCCTCAGCCACTTTCTAGGGGGCAGAAGACTCTCAGCCTGTGTAGCTAAGGTGATTTAGAAATGAGGTCAAGGGCTGGAGAGATGGCTCAGTGGTTAAGAGCACTGACTGCTCTTGCAGAAGACCCGGGTTCAAATCCCAGCACCCACATGATAGTTAACAACTACCTGTAACTCCAGTTCCAAAGGATCCAACATCCTCTTCTGTTCACCAGAGGCATTGCATGACACAGGTGCACTTACATACATGCAGGAAATGCACTCATACACACAAAATAATAATTAAAAAATAATAGAAATGAGGTCAAAATAGATGCTGGTTTTTTCCTAGTGTTCCTCAGCATCTGATTCTGTCCTGCTTCCCCCAGCCCCAACTCTCTGCCACTGCCTCCACCCTCATCAAGGTCTGGCAACCTGGCAGAGGAGGACAAAGGTCACCAGAGTTCTACTGGGAACAAATCCGGAGCTCTGGGTCAGGGGATTCCACTAAGTTAACCCAACTGAGAACTTCTGAGCCAGATCTGGGCCCAGGAATAGGATTTCCCAAAGTACCAGGGTGGCCTGAGGCCAGGCAGAGGTCTGGAGTCTGATGCTTAAAGACAATACTGCAACCCATACCTAGGGCAGGGCAAGAGGAGGAAGGACTGGCTCCCCTATCCTGTTCTGGGATCCTCCATTCCCACCTACAATCAATGCCAATTCTCTCCCACCTTAGTCAGAGTGCCTTAAATGCCACATAGCATTGCTCCCATTCCCTCACTTTCAACCCTTCTGTACTGTCCACCCAGAGCACCCGTCTCTGTGACTGGCTCCCTGGTCTGAGCACCACGTCCCCTGAATTAAGCATCCACTGTCTCTAAGCTTCAGGCTCTGGGCAGACCCTACTCAGCGTGCCTTCCACCCAGCCCGTCCTCTATCCAGACCCCAGAAGGAGCTTTAAAAAAAAGTGAATCTGAGCCTTTCTTTGTAGATTTCCCCCCTTCCACTTGCCTGGCCTTTGCATGACTGGTTCTATCTCATCTTTTAAGTCAGGGCTTAAATGCCGATTCATTAAAAGAACTGCCCTGCCAATCCCAGCTTCAGGGAGCATCTTTTTACTTAATCTTTTTTTTTAGAGATTTAGTTTATTATTTATTTATGTGTATGTGTGCCTGGACACCTGAGTGCAGTTGTCTGTGAAAGCCAGAAAGAGGGTGTCAGATCCTCTGGAGCTGGAGTTACATGCAGTTGTAAGCCTGCTTATGTGGGTGCTGGAAATCCAACTCGGGTCCTCTGCAAGAGCAATACATGCTTTTAATCATCTCTCTAGCCCCTCACTTTATCTTTTTATTTATTTACTTTTTAAAACATGATCTCTCTGTGTTACCCAGAGTGGCCACAAACTCATGATCCTTCAGTCGCAGCCTCCCGAGTGCTATGGTACAGGTGGGCACACCATGCCTAGCTCCTCCAGTTATTCCTCACTTAGGCTTCTTTTTGGATTTGTGACTTGGTTTGGTGCTTACTAGTTAGACCGTCTCCCCCATCCCTGTATGGTGCAGTCCCTGGACACAGTCTGGCTTCCCTGTTTCCTGACTTATCACCACCAGGTAGCAGTAGGTCTGGCCCACAGCGGGGGCTGGAAGGACAGGAGGGCAGTATCTGACTGGCCCAGCACATCATGAGAGTCAGGCTACGGAGGAAGGGAAGGCACCTATCTTTGACTCAGATGACTGTCCCAAGATCCATACACACAAGTCCAGTAATGGGGAAGGCCTGGAGGTGCTGTGTTCAGACAGTTCACAATCGAGTCCTTGGGATGTGCCCAGCCACTTCTGGAGCCTCTGGCTGAGACAGGATGAAGTGGAAAGGACAAAGAGAGCTGGAGTCCCCTGTTTCCCTGTACGTCACAGGTGTGGGCACAATCCTCCAGAGGTTGGGGTTGGATAGGCTGGGGGCGCTGGAACTGCAGTCTTACCCTCCAGACCTCATCCTGGCTCACACAGTTTCTTCAGGAAGATCTCTGAGGGGACAGAGAGGTCCCTGAGTCTATCCCCTGGCTCTGAGAGGCTCTAGGCAGCCCAGCTAGGGAAAAGGAACCTCTCCTACAGTCATGAAGAGAGTTTTGGTGCCATGGAATTTGGAACTTGGATTTAAAAGATCTAAGCTGTCTCCTTCCACCGTCTCAGTTTCCTTTTCTGAACAACCTGATGGATGTTGATACTGCTCAACCAGCCCCAGTGTGGCTTCTCCACCCACAGTGGCCTGTCCACGGAGCGTCGGCGCCCCCTGCTGGGGTGCGGAGGCTGCTGTAGGCCAGGCTCTCCACCTGCCTGTGGCAGGGCCTAAATTGACTGAGGGCACAGGCTCCAGCCCCTGTGCAGGGCCACCCAGTCAGGAGCAGCATATATCCAGATTCATAGACATGCACATAAGCATCCACCAGCCTCTGGTCCAGACCACTCTAAAACCTATGCTTGATGCCAGCCCTACTTTACCTGGGCAACCCTGGCACCCAGAAAGCAAAGGGCAACCATCGGTAGATGTATAGATAAAGCTTAAATGGTTGCCTGGGGTATCCAAATGGTCCATATCCTGGAGTTCCCTGGGGGTAGAAGGGTTGGATGAGGCAGGCCTCCTAAAAGAGAGTTACTGGGCAGGGGCACGGCACACCTCAGCATCTCACCACCCTTCAGGCCATGATTTCTGCCCTGGCATGGGTGGTCTGCCCACCAGGAACCTCAGTCTGAAGTGGGAAGAGAAGGCACACCAGGGTGTCACACTCAAGCCCTTAGATGTGAAACCAGGGCTGCAGGCTTTTCATTCACTCTTATAGACTGTGCCTTGTGCTTGCTGGGCAGTGCATATCCACAGAGCAGTTTCTGCCCTGGCACAGACCTCCATGGGATTATAGGCAAAAAAGAAATTAACTGAAAGCCAGGTGGGTGAGATGACTACCTGTAATCCAAGCACTTGGGAGCCAGACACAGGGATCCCCCAGCAAACCAGCTAGCTAGACTAGCCAGAATCAGCAAGCTCCAGGGTCAACAAGAGATCCTGCCTCAATTATAAATAAAGAGCAATCAAGGAAGGCACCTGATGTCAACTTAGAGCCTCTATGCACACGTGCAAGTGCATCCACACATACACCACACATGCACACACGTGCATGTGGGTACATGCACACACACAAGATATAAGCAGTTATGCAGGTAATGAAAGACTAGTTGATATCCCATAAATTCCACTGCTAGGCACATAGAAGAGAAATAAAACCACACACCCCTGTGAGAGTGTTTTCAGCATGGTTTGCCCCCTCTGAAACTCATTTGAATTTAATCCTATTAAATTCAAAGACAGTGACAGGGTGGGCCCTTTAACAGGTGTCTGGGGTTCAGCCATCACAAGCAGATGGATCCATTCACAGGGTTGGAAGATGAAGGAGTTAACAGTGTCCCTCGAGAGAGCCATTGTGGCCAGGTCTGCCACCTGCTCCCTGTGTCTCACCGTGACACATTAGGACTCTATTAGCAAGAAAGCCTTCCCAGAAGCAGCCTCTCCACTTCAGGTCTTGAGGTGAGTGAGCTAAAACAAAGGCCCTGAGATAAGCTGGCTTCCCTCTAGGCTCAAGTAACTGAAGCAAAGATCAGTGTTGGCCTGTACCCAAGGGCTGCCAATGACTGGCTGAATTCGAGCAATTAAGAAAGGGGTCTGCTACCCCACACCCCATCTTGGTTTTCTGGTTGTGCCCACAGACTACTCTAAGTGGCAGGCTGTTAGGGCCATCAGCTCTGGGTCTCATATGGAGTCTGGACATATGGAGTCTATGGGCTATTGACCCACCTCCTGGCATGAATTCTTGGCCCATCCAGCCACCATGTTTGTGGGATGAGCTGATGCTGTTCTGAGAATATACCTGTGTAGAGGTATAGAAAGCTGCTGTTGAGTCCGGTACCCTATGGGCCACTTCCAAGACAGACTGAGGGAAAGATACAGGAAGGGTTCCACCATGTCCACTATAGCATCTGCCTGGGGACATGGGAAGGAACTCTTGCCATTTAGAGTGCTGCAGATTCTATTTCTTTGTAGTGAATAATAGTCTAAGCCTTGTGAAGAGAGCTGCAGGCACTGTGACATGAAGCCACTGCCAAATAGGACATTGGCTTCTCATGTTAGAAGTAATCTGGTCCCCTCAAACCCCAATTATGGCTTCCCCTGAGTCCTGCCCTAAGTCCAATCAGTGCCCGGAGGCCTTAGCTCATGCCCTCCAGCCCTCTGCAGTCAATCCAGCTGGGTCCACATTAAGCCTTTAAGAAGCCAGCCTCGCTCTTCTCTCCTCCATTCCATACACAGTGGTTCCCATCATCCTCAGAATCAGGCATCAACTTTCTATCCTGATTTCATTTACTTTTCTCATTGTTGTAACAAAATTGTTGACAAAAGCAACTTAAGGAAAGAAGGGTTTGTTGTAGCACATAGCTTGAAAATACAGTCTATCATAACAGGAAAGACATGGTGACAGGAGCATGAGGCAGCTGGTCACACTGCACCCACAGTCAGAAAGCAGAGGGTAGGGGGTGGAGAGAGCACACTGGTGCACAGGCAATCTTAACCATGAACCTTATAAAATAAAAAATTCAAGTTACAGCCTTCCAAAACAGAATGGCACAGAGTCAACGCCTTCATTACTAAAAGGAGGATTGGGGGCATAGGAAGGAAAGATCTGGCCAAAGTAAGATCAAAATCCAACAAGGAGGGGCTGGGGAGATGGTTCAGTTAGTCAAGTGCTTGCCACACAAGGCTAAGGACTTGAGTTCAGTCACCGGAAGCCACATGAAAAAGAGCCAGACATGGAGATGTGTTTGTAATCCCCAGCTGAGGAAACAGAGACAGGCAGATCCTAGCCTGGCCCAATTGGTAAGGACCAGGCCCCAGTGAAAGACCTTGCCTCAAAAATCAAAGTGGGCCAGTAAGGTGGTTCAGAGGGTAATGATGCTTGCTGCCAAGCCTGACAATCTGAGTCAGATCCCTGGAACCCACATGGTAGAAGTAGAGAACCCACTTCCACAAGTTGTCCTCTGACCTCCACACATGTGCCATGCCATGTGAACACCCACACTATTTTAAGAAAAAATATACAAGGTGGAAAGTTCTTGAGGAACAACATCTGAGGTTGACCTCTGGCCTTTACACACATGTTCACACGAATGCACATACATCAGCACACACATGTAATGACAACAAATCCAGCAGAAAAAATACTCAATCTTGAAGCTCTTGGTGGCTTCCTCTGGGCTCCAACAGCCCTGGGTAGCCCCATCCCTCCAGTTCTGATGCCTGCCATACATGCAGCCTCTGTCTTAGAACAGTTCCACTCTGTGCCTGAATCCTCCTTCACAGGACATTCTGTGCTCCTGGCATCACCAACATCCTGGGCTCTCCGTCACAACTCAGGCTTCGTCTTCACAGCTTCACACAATGGCTCCTTGCAGGGACTCCAACCTTGCCACAAACTACCTAGCCTCCAGAGCTTTCTGGAGCCTTGGTGCAAGCCTCCACAACATCCTCAGTCTTTCATTTTTCACATCTGCAAACACCATGCAGATGATACTGCTGAGTTCCACCAGCAGCTTGGGTTGTAGTTTGACTTCTCTCTGCCACAGCCATAGTGTGTCCTACCAGCTGAATCTGACAAAACGTTTCCCTGGGTGGTTGCTTCTGAGCAGGAAACCCCTTCTGTACCATTCTCATTCACTCTCTCTCTTTTCAAATGAATTTGTGTTTTTACGACTTGGAGTCATTAGTGTACCCTGAGTCATTGCCCAGATCAGATTGGCCTGTGGGCATGTCTGTGGGGAATTGTCTTGATTGTTACTTAACATAGGAGGACCGTGCCCACTATGGATGACAGCATTCTCTGGGCAGGTGGTCCTGGGCTGCAGAAGAAAGCAAGCTCAACATGAGCCTGCATTGAGCCAGCAAGCAGCATTCCTCCATAGTTTCTGCTTGAGTTCCTGCCCTGAATTCCCTCAGTGATGGACTATGATCTGGAAGTTGCTTTTGGTCGTGGTGTTTGTCACAGCAGTAGAATGAAGCTTAAACACCAGGCTTCTCTAACCTACAACTCCAAATTATTCCACATCCCTTCTGCAAAACAGTTAGTTCCAAAGACATAAAAGACACATGGTCAGGTTTATCCTAGCAATGGTCCCCTTCTTGGTACCAACTTTCTATACTAGTTGCTTTTCTCACTACAGTTGCAAAATACTTGGCATCATGGCATCGAGGCATGACAGCAGGAGCTCAAGGCAGCTGGTCACACTGGGTCTGGAGTCAGGAAGAAGAGAGAGTTGAAAGCAGGTACTCTGCTCGCTTTTCCTGTTTTTACTCAGTCCAGGACTCCAACCCACAAACGGTGCTGCCCACATTCAGGGTGGATCTTCTGTTCTCATTTAAATCTCTCTGGAAATGCCCTCACAGATACACCCAGGGGTTTGTCCGCTACATGACTCTAAATCCTGTCAAATTGACAAAAGAGATTAGCCATTAGCCTTGCATTTATTATTTACTTCCATTTCTTCAAGTTGACTTGTGTTTTTTTGTTGTTTATATACATCGATATTCAAACAGAAACTGCTAAGATAGTTTGGACAGGGCAAGGGGAGAAGGCTTCAGTACAGAGGTGACCTCTGAGCTGAAGAAATGGCCAACACAACAGCTGAAATGGGAAAGTACTGCTCCTTGAAGACAACAAAGGTAACTGAAGCCTCTGGGTGGCATAATCCACCTATTTGCTCAGATTCCCACAGTTTTGTTTGTAGTCATGTGTGCAAGTTGGTATAGGGGTGTGTGTGTGTGTGTGTGTGTGTGTGTCCAATATTGCATGTGTGGGTTTGTGTGTACAACACTACAGTCAAGGTACAGAACACTTCTGTCATTCCAAGAACTCTTATGTGGTCCTCTTATAAAACACATATTGTCCCTTCCTCTCTCTGTCCTATCCCTGCGCTAATACCTTTCAACCAGTGATCTATTCTCAATGACTATAATTTATCATTTCAAAATGTTCTATCAACAATATCATATGGTATGTGACCCTTGAGGCTCAGTCTTTTCACTCTGCATAATCCAAGTCATGGCACAAATTCATGGTTTGTTCTTTCATTGGTAAGCAGTATTCCACACATGAATACATCCTAGCTTATTTAGCTACTAACCTACTGAGAGAGATAACTGGATTGTTTCCAGTTTATGTCTATTAGAAATAAAGCTGTTAAATACAGGCTTTATGGATGTAAATTTCCATTTTTCTAGGGTAAATGCTCAACAGTACAATCATTGGGTTATATGGTAATTGAATGAGTGCTTAATTCTCTCCCCCCCCATCCCTCTCCTCTCTCCCATCTTCCCTCTCCCATCCTCTCCATCGTCTTGTTGTATAGCCTGGTGTGACCTTGAACTCACAATCCCCCTGCCTCAGCTTTTCAAGGCATTCACCACCATGCTCAGTTTGTGTACTTAGTTGTTGTTGTTTTAGGGCTTGCCAAACTGTTTTCCAAAGATGCTGTACCACTGTCCATGTCACCAGCAATGAATGAGGTTGCAGTCTCCCCATACCCTGGGCCAGCCTCTGGCCTGACACTGTTTTTGGGCATTAAGATAGGTATACTGAGATGTTTTGCTGTGGCTTTAACTTTCATTCCCCTGG
This sequence comes from Nannospalax galili, assembly GCF_000622305.1. NCBI lineage: Eukaryota > Metazoa > Chordata > Mammalia > Rodentia > Spalacidae > Nannospalax > Nannospalax galili. The sequence continues at coordinate 416,492 of NW_008357924.1, forward strand.
CTAATAATGCCTCTATTCTCGTCCTGTGTTTGCTCACCATCTGCTTAACCTTGTCAGCCAAATGAGAATAACCACTCATGTTTGCCCATTTTATTGCTGAATTATTAGTGTTTTACTTTTGAATTTTCAGAGTTCTTGATATATTTGAGATACTCTAGGTCCTTCCTTGATTTGTGGCTTGACTTTGAGCCTTTCCACATGCTCTTCCAGGGACTAAATTCATGATAAGCAAAATAATAATCAAGACAAAAAAAAAAAAAAAAAAGGGGGTAGCCCACACCTTTAATCCCAGCATTCAGAGAGTCAGAGGCAGGCAGATCTCAGTTTGAGGCCGTCCTGGTCTACATACCAAGTTCCAGGCCAGCGGGTGCTGCATAGTGAGACCCTGTCTCAAAAAAAAATCACGATAAACTTAAATTGAATGAGGCCAAGTTCCCCTTTGGGGATCCCACTTTTCAATCCTGGCTAGTCTTTGACCCTAACTATTTTCTTTTTGCTGAAAGATTTAGTTTTACATTTTAAATTTAAGTCTATGATTTATTTTTAATTACATTTGATTAATACGTGGGATTCGGGCTGATTTTTGTTTTTCTTTTGTCTATTGTACTGGTTAATGTTTGTCAACTTGACACAGACTAGAGACACTTGGGAAGAGGGAACCTCAATTGAAGAATTTCCTCCATCAGACTGGCCTGTGAGCATGTTTGTGGGGCATTTTCTTAATTGCTAATTGATGTAGGAGGGCCCAGCCCACTGTAGGCAATGCCATCCCTAGGCACGTGGCCCTGGGCTGTATAAGAAAGTTAGCTGAAACCAGGCATGGTGGCACATGCCTTTGATCCCAGCACTTAGGAGGCAGAAGCAGACAGAGCTCTGTGAGTTTGAGGCCAGCCTGCTCTACATAGGGAGTTCCAGGCCAGCTGGGGCTACAGGGAGACCCTGTCTCAAAAAGAAAAGTAACTGAGCAAGCCAGTAAACAATGTTTCCCCGTGGTCTCTGCTTTAGTCCTGCCTCCAGGTTCCTTGGCACCCCTCAATAATGAACCGTAACCTGTAAACCAAATACCGCCCCCCTTTTTTTGGTTGTAGTGTTTATCACAACAACAGAGAAAGCAAACTAGGATAGAAATTGGTACCAGAGAGTGGGATCTTGCTGTGACAGCCCCAACCATGCTGTTTTGTGTGAAGGATTGTGGAAGGGTTTTGTGTTTGGGGCTGAAAACACCACTGAGTGCTCAGAGGTTAATGAGCTGTTGTGGAAACTTGGAAAAGAGACCTGTGAGAAACACAAATGGTGGAGGCATGGCTTATGAAGTTTCAGAGGGAAGCGAAGACTGTCAGGACTGTGTGCACGATAATTTGGACTAAGAATCTATGAAAGTAAAAAGCTTTTACTTTACTAGGACAATAGATGCTGGTTAGTTGGGCCTGAAAACTCAGCTAAAATATCAGCATCACTGAGGTGAAATCTGGAAAATATTTCCTCAGGGTCAGCACATAGAAGCTGTGGTCCTAGCAGGAGCCAAGACTATATCTCAAGCTGGAAGCTCAACTTGGCAATGTATAAGAGTCTCCCACATGGTACTGGTTTTGAAGGTATGAAGGGGTCATGGAGAGAATGTGAGGCCCTTGCACCAGGGGAAGCCAGGAGAGGCCATTGAAGGTGCAGCCTTGGCTGCAGTGACGACTCCAGGACACTGAATGACCAGTGATTCCAGGATTGTGTATTGAAGAGTTTTCTTCCATTGCATGCCTTTTGTATCATCAAAAATTAGTTGGTGTCTGGGAGGGTAGCTCAGTGATGGAGTGTGTGCCTAGCATGTTTAGTCCTCAACACCACACAGCATACTTGTGTGTGTCTACTCTGGGGTTTCATTTTTATATTGTGGGAAAGAGTGAGACAGCGTCTCATGAGCCCAGGTTGCACCCAACATTGACCTTGAACTCTGGACCCTCCTCCTTCTGCTTCCTGAGTATTACAGGTGAGCCCCACTATGCCCAGCTATCTTATGTCTATCTATTCCAAATCATCCCTCTGTTTTCTGTGAGGGGTTTCTGGGGATGGAACCCAGAGCCTTACACATACCAGGCAAGCGCTCTGCTTCCGAGCTACATCCCTGCCCCATTATCTGTGTATCTGCCTCTGATGATACAGCACTAAATTTCTGTGACCATACTGTGGTCCTTCCCACCAACTCAGGTAATTCCTCCCTCTGTTCTCCTGGGCTTATTCTTCTGGAGGCTTGTGCCTTTCTATAGAAACTTTAGAGTAAGTTTGCCTGTGTCTAAAGAAACCCTTTCTTGGGTTTTTACAGGAATTGCACTAAAAATGTGGATCAGTTTGAGGAGAGCTGTCACTTTACTGTATCAAATCTAATGATCCATGAGCAGCAGCAGCTCTCCATTTCCTGTTTCACTCAGCATTTTGTAACTCCCTGCACAAAGTCTGCATGTGTTTGGATTTCATTCTCTTTGGAAATATGAGAGATTACTGTAGGTTTTCATTATACCTCAAAATATGGAAAGCTATACTCCCTGCCTCCTACCCAGAAGGAAAAGATAAAGACTCATCTGCAAAATCATAACTTTCCTTGAGCCTATCGGAGAATTTGAAATCACACCACCACCAAGCAAACTGAATTCTAAAACGTGGCAACCCACTGAAGCAGCAGCAGGACAAACTGCAGGATCCATCACAGGCTCAGAGGACAAGTTGGACTATTGGTTGTAGTCTGCACATTGTAGAGTATTCATGTATATACACACATACATATGTACATACATACACACTCATATATACACACATACATTCATATACACACATACATGCATTCACACACTCATACATACTCACATATACATATACAACTCACATACTCAGACACATACACATAGAACTCAAAACTTGTACACACAGTCACACACATATATGCTTTTAAACACATATACATACAACTCACATATATATACATGCTTACACACCCTCTTACATATTCTCATACACACACATAGCTACCCTCACACACTTATATACACACACACACATACACACATGCTCACATACATATACAACTTACATACAACTCACACCCATACACACACATATACTCTCACATATAAACTCACACACACATTCACATAGGCACTCATACTCTCACACACATACACATACACACACACACACACACACACACACACACACACATATACACAGACTCACACATTACATGAAGTGATCTATGACTTCCAGCCAGCCAGCAAGCGCAGCAGGAGCCCAGGGGTCATGCCGAGCTGGTCCTTCAAGGCTCAGCAGTGACCTGATGAGGTCCTCCTTTTGGGGGAGCAGAAGGACCCCAATTGAACAGCCAAAGAGGGTGTGGTGTGGGGTTACTCCAAGAACATCCCAGGGACAGCATCAGAGGGCAAATCTGTTTATTAAAATTACATATAGGAAACTATATGGTGATGGTGCGTCATTTGCTCAGTGCCCATCTGCTGCTGCTACGTATAGCTGACCTCGACTTAGCTCATGGGCAGAGACGAGGGAGACACGAAGACAAACAAGTCTGCTCATGGTGCCCGCTTCCATCCAACTGTCATGTGACTGGGTGTGCCCAAGTCAGCTGCCAACCTCTGTGCCTGGATGTGGGCTTGGTACGCCTGAACACATAACTGATTCAACCCCACCACCTGAGGCTGATGACATCTCATCTGCAAGGTCCCATGAAGTAGCTCTCTCAGCTCTCACACCTTTGGGGCAATGTGACGGCCTGCACTTAGGTGTGGTAGGATGGCCTGTTCTAGAGGGGACAGGGTGGGGCACAAGCGGTTCCACCAACTCCTCATTTCAGGACATCCCACTCACCAGAGAGTCTCCAGTTATTCTTGACAACTATGAACAGGAAAAGAGAAACACTGGTTCAAGGCCACCTAGGGAGCTCCCACAAATGGCTTTACCCTGGTTGCTTTCCAGAATCTTCTATACAGCAAAAGCAAGGTGTTCCTAGAGGAGGAACAAGAAACTCTCATTCCCCAGCCCCAAGCAAAAACCCACTGCTTCTGAGAAAAAGACAGATGCAAAAGATATTTGGTTCCGGGAAGGGGCAAAGAAGAGTCTCATCCCGTGGGAGCGACTCCACACTGAGGAGGAAGTGTCTACCCTGCATTAGAGACTGGTCCCCCCTCTAACCCACATTGAAAACAAATCATCAATGTGATGGTGTCTCAAAGTGGGGTCTCTAGAAGTGATCAAAGCCCTCATGAATGAGAGTCATAGCCTTGCACCAAAGCTGCCAGAGAGCTAACTCCCTCCCTCAACTGTGTGAGGCCTCAGATGCAAGGCACTGTACTAGTTAGCTTTACCTGTCAGCCTGACACAGCCTTGAGTCATCTGAGAAGGGAGTCTCAACTGTCAGATTGCCTGGGTCAGACTGGCCTGTAGGCATGTCTCTGGGGGATTATCTTGATTATTAATTGACATAGGAGAACCCAGCCCACTGTGGGCAGTACCAGTCCCTGGGCAGATGGTCCTGGGCTGTCTAAGCCAGCTAAGCCTGAGCCTGCCATTGAGCCAGCAAACGGCATCTTCCACAGTTTCAGCTTCAAGTTCTTCTTGAGTTCCTGCTCTGCCTTCCCTCAATGACAGATTATGACCTGGAAGTTTATACCAAACAAGTCCTGTCCCTCCCCTAGGTTGCTTTTGATCTTGGTAATTATCACAGCAACAGAACGAAATCAGAACAGGCATTGTCTACACATCAGAAAGCCCTCCTAGGCCCTGCACTGAGAGTGACTTGATCTTGGACTTCCCAAGTCCCAGAGAAAAGTGAAAAATCAAATTTCTGTGGTTTATATGCTACCCAGTCTACAGTATTTTGCTAACGAACTTAAACAGCAAATGGCTAGAAAAAAAAAATGGCTAGAATTTTAGCAAATTTCTAAAGGTTGAGTGGAGGCCACCACAGTCATCTACACACTCTTTCCCTCAGGCCACCCCAGGCCACCCTCATAGATATATGGATGTGAACCTAAGTTTCTCTCTTCAGCACAAAAGCAAGAAGCTCCTGGAAGAAGGCCAGGAAACCATCATTCCCCCAAGTCTGAAGCAAAGATCTGCTGTTTGCCTGTGCTGGGCCCTGGATTCTGAGCCAATACAAACCAGGGATCTCATGTCCCAGACCAGGAACCCTACCCAGAGACTTGCAGAGTCAAGAGACTGAGAAAGTCACACCCACCTCAAGGCCTGCAGCAGGCAGGGTCCCCACAGAACCTGCAGCCCTATGTGCCTCTGTGGGCCTCACCACAACTGCTACAGAAGGTAAGCACATGGAGGAGCTCGCTGGGCCTGGAGGAGGCAGACAGGAAAATCTCCAGCCCTCTTAGGCTTCCGCTAAACAAACGCTTGGAGGAAATTGGGGCTCTCCGGATAACCACGGGATAACAAAGCTGTTAGCCAGGGCCATGTCATTTTGTAAGACCGCCTCCATTTTTGGTCGAACTGTGACAGTTCCCATTACTACAGTCATTTGGTTTCTAGAACTGAAGTAACTTGTTTCTCTATAGATTCTTGCCTTCCCCTGCCCTGTGGACCCACAGTAATGGCCTGCCAGGAGAGATGTTTATCCATTTCCTAACAATCTTTAACTGAGCACTCAATAGCTAACATTAGCAATGGCCAACTGTGGACCAAAAAAGGAAAATTTTCAGCCTCTTTCCCCACTCTCTTCTCCCCCTCCTTCTGCCACATAACTACCCCAGCCTGTAGGTGGACAGCCAGCTCTGATCCGTACAGACTCCTGTAGGTTTTTAATAAAGGCCTGAGCTGTGGTGGAGGCACTGGCTTTCTTGTCTGTCTTTCCTTCTTTCCACTTTTCAAAACCATAGGCTTCTATTTCTCCTGTTGTTTCTCCCACACTGTTTAGCACTTAATCAAACATCAGAAAAAAACATGTACACGTGCACGCACCCACGCATGCACGTGTGCACACACACACACACACACACACACACACACACACACACACACACACATGCAAGCAGTGCTATCTCTTTCCAGGAGATCAACAGAGCTGGTAGAAGGTGAATAGTTTGCTTGAATGGTATTTTTTTGACTTTCAGTTGCTGTGATAAAATACTTGGATCAAAAGCAGCATAGGGAAAGAAAGGCTTTATTTACCTTACACTTTCAGGTCACAATCCTGAAATCACTGTGGGAAGTCAGGCAGGAACCTGAAGGAGGAACCATGGAGGAAGGGCTGCTTGCCAGATGGCACTCTGGATCCTCTCAGGCTTATGTTTAACTAGCTTTCTTATACAGCCTAGGCCTACCTGCCTACATCCAGTGTCAATAAAGACAATCCCTCACAGACATGGCTACAAGCCCGTCTGATCTGGGCAATCCCTCAGTTGAGACTCCCTCAGATGACTATAGCCTGTGTCAAGTTGACAGTGAAGTGAACTAGGACAAATGGACAGGATATTTTGGGGAAAAGTGAAAGCTATCTACAGCTGGGCATAGTAGCACATATCTATAATCCTAGCACTTGGGAGTCCAAGGCAGGAGGATCACTGTGAGTTCAGACCAACCTGGGTTACCTATCAAAACTCTGTTTCAAAAGAAAAGAAGGAGGGGCTAGAGAGATGGATCAGCAGTTAAAAGCACTGGCTGCTCTTGCAGAGGACCTGGGTTTGAGTCCCAGCACCCACATGGCAGCTAGCAACCATCCTTAACTCCGGTTCCAGGGGATCCAACGCCTTCTTCTGACCTCTGTGGGCATTGCATGACACGAGTACACTTACATACATGCAGGCAATACACTCATACACACAAAATAAAAATTAATAAATACATTTTTTTGTTTATGATGTCAAAGGCACCTCAGTGGACTCACCGACAGACTGAACACAGCTAGGAAGAGTCATTGAGTTTTAAGATAACTCAGCACAAACTTCCCATGAAACACAAAGAGAGTTAAAACATTCAAAACAACCTCCAAGTTGTGGGACCATCGCCGGAGACCACTACTGTCTCATCAGAGGTCCAGAAGAAGTAAGAGAGACCAAGGCGGGAGAATGTCAGGAGAGAACGAGTGGAAAGTGGAAAACAGTGGGAGACATCACAAAGCCAGAAATCTAGAGAATCCCAAGTAGGATAAACACAAGATACACACACCACACACACACACACACCACACACAATAAACACCACATACGAACACCAAACACCACACACATACACACATACATAAACACCACACATATACACATACACATCACACACATCACACATCACATATACACACTACATCACATACATATATATACCACACATACCACACACATCACACATGCCATACACACTCCCCTACCACATATACCTGTGATTTTCTTTTAAGATAAAAAAAATTATGTGTGTTTTTGTGTGTGTGTCTGTGTGTCTGCATGTGTGTGTATGGTTATGTACATGTGCACAGGTACCTGTGGAGACCAGAAGAGGGCATCGAATCCCTCGGAGCTGCAGTCACTCGTGGTTTTGAGCCACCTAACATGGGTACTGGAAACTGAACTTGAGTCCTCTGAAAAGTAGCAAGCACCCTTCAACTTCTGAGCCATCCTTCAAGCCCCCCAATTCCATTTCTATAAAATTCCATAAAGCAAGTCAATAGTTGCCTAGAGACAAGGGTTACAAAGGGATATGAAGAAACTTTTGGATTTTTATGAAAAGTTGCACTATTTTTGTTGTAGTGATGAGTTCGCAGGTGCAAATGTATACTAAAAAATGTAGATTGAAATGTGTGACATTTGTTATATTTCAATTGCACTTTAGCAACATTTAAAAACAAACTCTTCCAACTGTACTCTTTAGACAGTTCATTTTGTTTTATGTAAAATATGCCTCAATGAAGTTGATTTTCATATAATTTTAGAATTATGTTGTCAGTTTCTGTAGAAAAGTCTTTAAATTTTTGCTTGAGATTGTGCTTAATTTGGAAATTATTTGATAATTTCTTAATATTGAGTCATTCAATCCATGAATAAAGGATATCTGCATATTTTTAGAAATTTAACTTTTCTCAGCAATGTTTTGTAATTTTCAGTATGGAGGTCTTGGATGTGTGTGTGTGTGTGTGTGTGTGTGTGTGTGTGTGTGTGTGTGGGTCAAGTTCAAGGCCGTGTGGTGGTGCTGGGGACAAACCCAATGTGTGTGTGTGTGTGTGTAGGTCAGAGAACAGTTTCGTGGAGTTGATTTTCTCCTTCCACCTTTACATGGCTTCCAGATATCGAACTCAGGTAATCAGGCTTGTGTGGCAAGTGCTTTTATGCACTGAGCCATCTTACCAGCCCCTTGGACACCTTTTGTCAGGCTCAGTGTTAAGTTCATGTTTTACTGATAGTATAAAAACAGAATTTTTTTAAGAATCACTTTTGATCATTGTTACTTTTCCTTTGGAAATGGACATAAGACTGACTGGAGAAATAACTTGGTAGTTAAGAGCACTGGTTGCTCTTGCAGAATACCTGGGTTCGGTTCCCAGAACCCACATGGCCAATAACAACCATCCTTAACTCCAGTTCCACAGGGTTGGCTGCCCTCTTCTGGCCTCTATGGGCATTGCATATATGTAGTATATTTTTATACTTGCAGGCAAAATATTCATACACACAAAATAAATAAATAAATAAATAAATAAATAAATAAATAAATAATAAAAGGAGAAGAAGAAAATGAATAAAAGACAAATTTCACAGGGGAAAATGTATAGATGACAGACCATCACATGGAAAGATGTTGAATATGTTACAGCTATTAGGGGGATACAGTTGAGATGTTGCACTTATTTAAGTGACTAGAATTTAAAAACACAAACAAAACAAAAAACAGTAATAAAGCCAAGTGCCTGTGAGAAAGCAGAGAAACAGGCCAGCGCTGGGGAAGGTAAAGTGGTGCAAGCCTGCTGGTAACCACTGCAAAGCAGGGACTCGTGTGTTAGAATTCAGGAGTGCGGTACCTTAGTACATCAGCTTCTAGGAAGGATGAAAGATCGGTCAGAATAAGCACTAGTGCTGGACAAAGATGGAGTTCTAAGCGATAAAATCAACACACGACTATAGGTTTTCTGTTTAAATGCCAGCGAGGAGAAGCGCTCCTCACACATATGTCCTCTGCTTCAGTCAGTCAGTCAGTCAGTCAGTCAGTCAGGGAATATTCACTGAGCACCTGTTATTTTACTAGGCATTCTTCTAGAAAAAGGAGTTACATTCAGGATACCCCTGCTCACGTGGAACTTATACAAGGGAGGGGGAACACATGGATAATATACTAAATAAATTAATTACATAAAATGCTACCAGGTTAAAATGGAGCTGGGTGAGAGAGGTGTGAGTGTACAGGAAGGCTGAAGTTCAGGAAGGATTGTCAAGGTCACCCTTGTTCAGCAGATCACACTTGAGCAGAGACAAACAAGGCGGGAGGGAACCACATCAGTTTCTGGGGGAAGAGCATTCCCAGTGATGGAACAGCCAGTGTGCATCCTTAGGAAGAAGCAAGTGTGGAATCCATCAAGTACCAAAGCAAGGTGGGTGGATCTTGAAGAGGAGGTGAGGTGGTAGTGGCTGGGAACCAGCTCCTAGATTATCTCATAAGATGTGGGAATGAACTCTGGAGACTTGGGACACTGAAAATTTTAAGAAGAGTGTTGCAAGATCTTATTTTTAACGAACTGTGCTAGCTGCAGGTGGTGGAGTCGGGAGCGAGGAGGCAGTGAGGAGGCGTTTGCACCAGTCCAAGTGAGTAATGACAGCTTGTTGTCTGGGTGTCAGCCTTAGAAATGGTGAGTAGCTAGCTGGCTTCTGGAACTGGTCTGGGGTTCAAGAGTCAAGGGCATTGGCAAGATGGAGAGAGCGAGACACCAAGGATGACTCTAAGGTGCTCCATCTATGTAAATGGAAGTGTGGCATGGTCCAGGACAGTAGGGCACAAGTGAGTGGAATGGGAGGTGAGGGTCTACTTTCTGCTCTGGCCCATCAACCTTGAGAAACCCAGGGAAGGAGCACTATAGGCTGTTGTGCTAGATAGCTTCAGTTGTCAGCTTGACACACCTGGGAAGAGGAGACCTCAGCTGGGGCATTTCCTCTATCAGATTGGCTTATGGGCATGCCTGTGAGGCATTTTCTTGATTGTTGAGTGATGTGGGAGAGCCCAGCCCAGTGTGGGTGATGCCACCCCTGGGCAGGCGGTCCTGGGTTATATAAGAAAGCAGACCAAGCCAGGCGTGATGGCACATGCCTTTAATCTCAGCACTAGGGAGGCAGAGGCAGGCAGAGCCCTGTGAGTTCAAGGCCAACCTGATCTACATAGTGAGTTCGAGATGGGACTACAGGGAGAGCCTGTCTCAAAAAGACCTAGAGAGAGAGAGCAGGCTGAGCACAGGCCAAAGGAGCAAATCAGTAAACAGCATTCCTCCGTGGTCTCTGCTTCAGTTCCTGCCTCCAGGTTCTTGCCCTGGGTTCCTGCTCTGACTTCCCTCAAATGTGACCAGGATGAGTAAGACAAATGAACCCTTTCCTCCTCAAGTTGGTTTTGGTCAGATTCTTTCATCACGGCAATAGAAAGCAAACGAGAACAGAAACATGAGTCTGACGTGGTAAGGACCCCCTGCCCCCATCTCTGATGGAGGTGGACACTGAAAAATTAATTCCTTAGCAAAGCGATGTCATAGCCTGGCATGGTAGGTAGGGGCAGGAGAATCAGAAGTTCAAGGTCATCTTTAGCTACACAGCAGCCTGGGCTATGTGGGTGGGGAGGGACACACTCATGGCAAAGAGTCCATCAGAGGCCCAGTCCTCACCTCCCCCTTTTCCCAGACTTCCTTCCTTACAGATCTAGAAAGCCTGCCCTTCCCAGTTGGAGAATCCTGGAGCCAGAAGATAGGTGTGGGCTCAGGGCCCTGCCTGATGGGCCCTTGAGATATCCTCCATCTTCATTCCCCCATCTGCAGCCTCATTTGTAGGCAGTAAACAGAGCCATAGGGGAGCAGGGGCCAGGGAAACCCAAGGACGTGACATTCCGATGGGGACCTTTCTGTGTGGTGTGAACTGCCTCTGAGACTTGGGGGAGAATGGAGGATGCGATTCATACCCTTGTACCTCCGTGTGCAAGATCTGGAGATTAGTTTATGAGGTGCCAAGCAGTTGAGGAGGCTGTGTTCTGCACAAGAGCACTCAACCAAGGAGGATCAAACACTGAAGTCCTTGCACCCTTCAGGGTCACCTCCTCTACAGCTGTACTGCCCAGACGAGAAGTGACTTCAGAGAAACATAGATGCTGCAGGGGCTGGGGCTCATTCATTCTCTCTCTCTCTCTCTCTCTCTCTCTCTCTCTCTCTCTC